>NW_006400042.1:3027745-3035717 GCF_000299155.1 Elephantulus edwardii | reverse complement strand
CACCTTAGTCTCCAGCCTGATGTTGTTCTTCAGTACTCTTGAGAGGTCCCTTACAGCTGACTTTCCCAATGCAATTCGTCTCTTGATTTCATGGCTGCTGTTACCAAGAGTGTTTACAGTGGAACCAAGTAAACTAAGACTGTTAACCATCTAAATCTCTTCACCATCCATACTGATGATGCCAATTGGCCCAGTGGTGAGAATCTTTGTTTTCTTGATGTTGAGCTTCAATGCATATAGGAGGCTGCTGTCCTTGACCTTCTGCAGCAAGGGCTTCAGGTCCTCCTCAATTTCAGCAAGCAGGGTTGTGTCATGTGCATAACACAAGTTGTTGATAACTTCCACCAATCCTGATGCCACATTCCTCCGTGTACAGCCCAGCGTCTCAGATGATCTGTTCTGCATACAGATTGAAAAGGTATGGAGACAAAATACATCCCTGATAGACCCATTCTTGATTTTGAACCATGTAGTGTCTCCTTGCTCTGTTCTGACAACTGCCTCTTGGTCCAAATATAGGTTTTACATTAGCGCAATAAAATGTTCTGGGATTCCCACTCATCTCAGAGTCAGCCACAGCTCATGTGATCCACACAGTCAAAAAGCCTTTGCACAGTCAATGAAGCACAGATACACGTTCTTCTGGCATTCTTTGCTTTCTGTCAAGACCCATCTAACATTAGCTATAATATCCTTAGTACCACTACCACTTCTAAATCCAGCCTGCACATCTGTTCCAATGCAAAATTAATTATCTATCTTGCCTGGGGCCCTGCTAAGTCCAAGGTCAAGTGACCTTGGTTGGGGTGCTCATTTTTCCCAGAACAGTAGGACAGCTCACCCTGTCATTTTTACTCTTGTCCCTGGGCTCAGGAAAAGACTTCCATTAGTTGGGGAGTTCAACACTCTAGTTAGGAAGGGGAGGACAACTCACTTCCTTGTGATCCTTCTTCTAGGGTCCTCTGGTAAAATTTACTGTATCTAGGGGGCCCATTGTTGCTTTTCCTTTTTTTCTAGTCCTTTAGCTAAGTTTTCTGGAGTTATTTTCTGATTGCAGCTCTCTTTTCCTGAAATCTATTGTCCTCTTTATTCTGGGGAGTGGTGCAGCCAGGTCCCCTGTCTCTCTTCAACACTCTTTCTGGTGGTTCTTGAGGAAGGCACATTGTCTCTGATCTTCTGCTCCAGGAACATATTCCTGTGACAGATGATTTCTTGAGACATCCACCTAATGCCTAAAACAGAGCAGAGTTATGATAACATTCTCGTCACTTCCCCTTATATGTCCTCCTTGGTCACTATTCATAAACACTTGCATTTGAATTATTTCCTCCAAATTATATCTGGAGTGTAATGATTTGTGCCTCTTAAACTTTATTGAAGCTCCCGCAGACATAAACCCTTTCATAAGTTAGAGAGAGAGGTACAAAGAGGGTAGATATTTTAACAGAACTTGTCAACTTTATAATGGGGATTTTGAAGGGATGCTGAGAAACGTTTCTGGACTGTCCATGACTTTTGGCTCCCATGTGTCCAGTGTACTCAGACGATGGGATATGGTCACTACCTTCTCCTTGTCTTGGTGAACTTACATGTAGTATGCACTTGCAAAGGCCTATTCTTACTCTTTGAAGCTAGAGAGAGCTTGAGTCCATGAAGACTCAAGGTGTCATTAAACTGAGAAAAGTTTTCAGGTCACTGTTTCCAAGCAATCATCTGGAAACAAACAGAAGGGAAGACAGTGCTAGTTGAGGACCAAAGCCTTGGAAATCGGATGGAGTGCTACTATTAGAAGGGATCAACTAAAAAACAGGGATTATACCTTAAAATTAATAATAATATTAATAACAAAGGAAAATAAAATCTCATTGTGATCTATGTATATATGAGCAAAAGCCCAGTTGCTTTTAAGTAAACTCTTACTCTAAGAGATCCCAACAACAACTGATTTTTCAGAAACAAATTGCCAGCCTTCCTTTCTAGGTGTCTCTGAGTAGATTTAAACTATTAGGTTTCTAGGTAGCTGCTGAGCATGTTAATCATTTATAACATCATATTTATGGCTTTCCATAATGATATATCCAGTGTATGGCATATTTTAATTATGATGAACTGCACTCAGGACTATCTGTTTTGCTTGTTTGCACATCTTGTCATTAGTTTTATGTATTACCGATAGTATTGTAATGCGTACTTTGCTGATGTTATCATTCTTTGCCAATCCCTGAAGATGAATAAGTCAGATTGACAAAGATAATGATAATATAAGGCAATAATCTTGAAAACTAAACCAAATATAAAGACTTATGTCAAACTTTCTAACAATAGTAGAGTTGTCAGAATGAAAGAAACTATCTGACTCTGGAAAAATTGAAATCATTGCATTATGTACCTACTTCTCACTAAGAGCAAGGGCAAAATGCAATATCCAAGTAAGAACATTAGACTGAATTTGCAAACTCAGGAACAAAACTTCTTTTGATAAAATGCTAAAAAATGATGAGGAAGACTAAGTGTGAGTAGAGGAAGACAAAGCAGGGGTGTGTTCTTTGGAAAACCTTCAAGATTTTATTCACAAATAGTGCAAAAATATTTTCCATAGTGGAAGTCAGGAAGGACATAAGCCATTTACTAAAATAGAACCAAACTTTCCAGTCACTTCATTTTCTTTAAAAGCTTTAAAATTCCCAAATATCACATTAATCAAGAAACCATCCTTCCTCATCTTAATTTCTCATTAAAAGCATTCTATCATTTCTGCTAGTTATTTCACACATTTTGAATAAAATAAAATGGAGGAACTTAAAACAAAATAAGATTATATTTTCTTTTTCTATTTTAAGTCCAGAGCTGAAATTTTTCCTTTGTTCCCTTTTGTTATAAAAGAGAATAATGTAAGAGCTATTTATGGTGTTGCTTTTTAGATAGCAATATGTTGAAAATACATATAATTCCCTTGATAGAACAATTTGGGTAAAGGCCTTGAGTTACTTCTCCACTTACAAACAGGAATTGTTCACAGACGCTCTGATGGAGCATGCAGTGTCGAGTTGTACTCTGGGTAACTGAGGAACAAGTTCAAGTAGACTCAAATAGAATGTTTGGATGTCTAGTTGGCCCGGCATTCTGAGATAAGATGCTCCATCAATGGCTGGTGACTCATGTTCAACTGAGAAAATCCATGAGTGGCCAGTGGATCTGAGTTTTGCATTTCCTTTAAAGGTAGCATATGTAAGTCACACAGGAAGCAGGCAGGCCAACAGATCACTCTAAGGGTAAAAGTCATAGTCCTTGTGGGTAAAATCTTCTAAAAACAAACCCAGTTGAGATCTCTGATGACAGTCTGTGATTAAGTCCCTTCACAGTGCTTTGGTTCTGTGCTGTTATTGGAGGAGATGTCCATGTGTACAGAGAAGTACTGAAAGCCCATAATGAGTCCTTGAAGTAATGTTGACTAACAATCCATCGTTAATTGCATATGACCTCTGAGGAGGAACTGAGTGGACCTACAGCTGGGTGAGGTACATTTATTTAATTACAGATTTAAGCCCAATACCCTCTATATACCCTCCTTGAAGCCTGAAGTCTTAGCAAGCTCTTGATCTGAAAACCTTGTCTCAGGAAGTCACTGCTCCATGGGAGGGCAGTGCAGCTATCCTGCCTGAGTTTCTTTCTGAGATTTTGACTCAAATGAAGACTTGCATCAGTTGGGGAGAGATATGGCCTGTGAGTTACCAGTCTTCTCTGTCAGGCAACTGCTGCTGCTAGGCTAGGAGGGTCCAAGGTTCCCAGGACTAAAGGCAATCCAAGCTCTGGGAACGGAGAGGAAATGGGATCACCTGTGATACTGCGATACCTGGCACAGTTCAGAGGGGCAGCAGCAGGTTGTCCTCCAGATGGCAGATGTCCATGCAGAAAGGCAAGGTCTTCCAGGTGGCAGGGCTGTGCTTCCAAGGTGGGTAAGATCATCTCTGCAGCAGGGCCAGGTCCTCCAGGCCACAGATTCTGGGGTCCAGGTGGCAGGGCCGGGGCCACCAGAGGAAGAGGCCAATGTTTCCAGACAGAGAGACTGGGGCCTCCAAGCAGAAGGGCCTTGGTCTAGTGCTCCAGGTAGGACAGCAGTTCAGGCCTCACTAAGAACTTCTTAATACAGGTAGTTAATTGACTGGAACAGATCCATGGAGGTGGATAACATATGCCATGGCTGCTGACCTATATACTTTGCTTGATATACAGCTGCATAGCTTTGCTTGAAATTCGCCAAAGGTGCCCAAAGCTGTGGTGTAATACCTTGGATCTGTGCCAGTGTGTGTTCAGAGAGATTTTCTTGGATGTCACTTACTGAAGTAGAGAAATTCAGCATAATTTCTCGTCCTCCTCAACACATTCTTTAACAGTAACAATAATCTCTAATTTCTTGATTTTTGATGCACAGTCCTGCCTCTCACTTTGGTATTGAAGAGTTCTGAAGTGCCTGGGAACTTGGTTTTAGGAGAATGTTACTGCCCTTGAAGCATAAGAGCCAAATATCTTCTCTGTGTACCTTGGTTGTTAGCAGAGTCTTGGGAGGCGGACTCATTCTTTCAGAGCTCTTAGAGGACCGATTCCCAAGCTGTTAGCAGTGTGGTTATCTGAAAATTGACTGAAAGCACAATTTTAAATGTTGCTGCCAGGAACAAGCAGACAAACAAAGAGCTCCCTACAGACTTACTGAGGCAGCCAAAATAGTACCTCTGGTCTGAGTGCCAGTGCTGAGATGTCTCTGTCCTTTCGCAGTTTGTCTCTCTGGCTACAAACTTCATGTGCCCTTCCTCCCTTCTGCATCTTCAGACCTGTTGCTCCTTGTCTAAGATCTTTCACCAACTCCTGTCTTTTTTAGCTCCTCACAACATTTGGTTTGAACTAAATGCAAGATAGTACTTCCTGGTGGGCATGGCCAAGCTCCCAGATAGCGTTTAAGAATAAAAAATAATAATAATAATCTGCTGTGTTTAGTTATGTTTCTCTGTATATGTCTTCAGAAGTGCTAGTAGCCTCCATGTTCCTCACTTCTTCCCATTGCATTCCTGAGCATTTAGGCTCAGCACTTAACGTTATTAGGTGTCACTCTGTAAGTGTGAAGTGGTTCAGATTCAATGAGCCCAAGATGATCCCAAACCACACTCCTCTGGGAAGACAAAAGCCAAAGCAGCTTTCAAGAATGTGGGAAGAGGAATACCTCATTGACAAAGGTTTAGGAACATAGGCATGACTATTCTTTACACCTCTTTATAAACAGACTGTACTTTTATGTCTGATCTGTATCTCTACCTACTGAACTTCAAGTCCATAGCAAAAAGCTCACCTTCCAAGACCACAGCAACAAAGAGCTTAGTTTCAGTAGCTAATAGATGTCAAACTCATTGACTTTTTTTTTCTCTGTGTCTTCTATCTGTAAGCCCACCTGGTCAACTTTTCCCGGATCTTTTTCTGTTGGACCAAATCTCACCTTCTTCACAGATCATGTTTTCCTATTAGAGCTCTCTCTGTGCACTGAACATAGTTCTGCATTCCCTTTTTCAAAGCATTTGACAATGTCTATATTCCAACAAGGAGGAAGTGGTGGTTCAGTGGTAGACTTTTGGCCTTCCATGCAGGAGACTAAGGTTTGATTCTTGGCCAAAGCACTCCAAGCATAGCTACTACCAATCTATCACTGGAATCTTGAGTGTTTCTGTAATGCTAAAATTAGTTTCAAGAGAGCTTCTAGACTAAGATGGACTAGGATAAAAAGATTGGCTATCTTATTTTCAATGATGATCCAGTAAAAGCCCTAGGCATCACAATGGTTAAATTTCATTAAGCAAAGAGTCACTAGGAGTGGCAAAGAACTACAAGAGCCAGTATGTTTTTACAGGATTTACTAATTTATAATAGTTTCTTATTCGTGTTTCCTTCATCTATTAGAATGCAAATTTTCTAAGAGAAGAATAACATTTTTCGTGGAATGAATTCTGCGTACTCAGTAGAGAAGCAGAAAGTCTGCATTAAATCATGGTTTATCTTGAAGACACATCACATGTGACTAGAGAGCTCACACTCCAGTCTAGGAATATCTAGAGCAAAGAGGATATATTTGACCTCAGAATCTTTTGAGGTTTCATCATTCCACGATGCTCTTACAGAAGTAGCATGCTCCCTGCAGAATGAACAGTGAATCCTTGAATTCCTGGGATGATGAGTAAGCACTGAAGACTGACATGCCACCATCACCCTGTGCTGAAAGTTGGGTCTGGCCCAAATTAGGAGATGCTGCTGCTGCTGCTGCCAGAAGTGAAGTGTTAGTAAGTTGTACCACTTCTCAGAGCCCCAGTTTCCCCATCTGAACACTAAAACCAGAAATCAAACCCATTGCTATGGAGCATATTCCAATTCATGGGAACCACATGTGTTTCAGAGTAGAGTGGAGTTTTCTTTGTGGTAATCTTTGCAGATGAGATCACCAGGATTTCCTTTCATATCATAGTTGTGTAGGTTAAAATTGTCCAGCTTTTACCACTTATACAAACAAGGGACATTTCATCTGCAAAGTGGGAACAAGACTATCAGTGTTTACCTCATAGAGTTACTGTGAGGATTAAAGAAGAAAATGCAGTGGAGGTGCTTAGAATAAGGATGATCGCACAGACAAGATTCAGTATACATCTTAAATTCTTGCTATATTGTTCAATAAATACATCTTAGATAAAGAAGTAAAAATACAAGTAGATAGCTAACTTAAGAGTATACTGAAGACATTGCCTCAGTGTACTCCCTTAAAGCATAGGTGGCAGCAGGAACATGCTGTACTCAATATCTTTATCAATTTTTGCACCATCGTAGCCTCTCTGGTGGCTCTACACTTACACCTCCTCTGAAGTCATTGTTTGGTATTATCTCCATGAAAGGACATTTCACAACTGTACTGTGTGTTTGTTTCTAGTTCTTCCCACCCTTGCACTCAACAATCCATTCCTTTTAAAACCCCACAGAGATTCCTTGGCTTATCTCTCTAGCATCTCATTCCTGCAGAACTAGAACCAATCCTTTACAAAAGGGAAAGGATAGCTGGTAGATGCAGTCTGATGCTAATCTTTGCAGTGTGGCTCAAGGACTCATGTCAGAACCAAACAGGGAGTCAAAACTGCATTCACATTAGCACATGGCTTTCTGGAGTAAGCATAGAGAAGATGGCTGCAGTGGGTATTGAGAAGTTACCCAAAGTGCATAATAAAGAACTTCCTTTGGCCCTTGGCTTCTTGTAAAATCCTGCTCCACAGTCCAGGTAGCTTTTTTACTTTAGACCACTATGCCATGTCTCCCACTTTCAATCATTTCACATTCTCACTGGCGCTACACAGAAATTAGCCTTTTCCTGTGAGTGTTGTCTTCAAACAGGCAGTATTTTATTTCTGTGGGCTTACTTTCTTTGCTAGGCATGTCTTACTTTTCAAGCAGAGCTCCCACTAGTAGCGCGAGTCTTTTTTTAGATTGTTCAGGTAGTCTTGTATTTGTACTGAATGTTCTGCGTCTGCCTGTACTGTGCCTGATTCACTGGTGGAAGCCACATGAATGGAAAGCAGCTAGTTCTGAGCCCCAGTTTGGTCACATAGCCTCTGTCTAACATGCTTTCTCTTGGGTTTAATGACAAGGGCACATGCAGGCTTTGGTCTGGGTTCCTGCCTATTTAGGCTTCCTACCTTTCCCCCTAACAGCAGACTTTCCCATCGTGATACGCTTTTTGATTTCCTGACTGCTGGTACCAAGCGTGTTAACTGTGGAGCCGAGCAAACTGAAGCTGTGAACAATCTCAATCTCTTCGTCATCCACCCTGACGCTGCTAATTGGTCCAGTGGCGAGAATCTTTGTCTTCTTAACATTGAGCCTTAGTCCATACTGAAGGCTGCAGTCCTTGACCCTTCGCAGCAAGTGCATGAGGTCCTCCTCAGTTTCAGCA
>NW_006400042.1:3026455-3027645 GCF_000299155.1 Elephantulus edwardii | reverse complement strand
CTCAAAGGCATCAGTTCTCCTTCTATCCTCCTTGGTCATTGTCCAACTCTCTGATGCATAACAGGTGATTGCGAAGACCATGGCCTGTATATATAGTTCTTGTAATTTGCTGTGTTAATGTGGTGAATTATATTGATTATTTTTCTTATGATGAACCATCCTTACATATCTATTATGAATCCTAAGTGTTCTTCTTATAAATCTTTGACTATTTTTTCAGTGCCTTTTTTTTTAATTCTTCCTATTGTGGGATTCCCATCATGTGTATGTTATTCCTCTTGATATCGTTCCACATTATTCTTAAACATTCTTAATTTCCTTCCTTTTTAATTCTTCTTTTTGCTCTGGCAGATCATTGCTGATCTGTTTTATCCTCTATTTTACTGATTCTTTGCTCCATCTCTTGAATTATACTTATCTGTCTCTACCACATGTTGACAGCTTCTGAGGCACTGGTCTTAATATTCTGCATTGCAGTTTCTTTATTTTCTAAAATTTCTAGTGCCTCATTTGATTTGTCTGCGTTGTCTTGATTTTTTTAAGTTTCTGTTCACTTTTGCTTGTAGAATTCTGCAATTCTTTGAACTTTTCATTCACCTATTGAAAATATTTTATTACTGTTCTTTTGAATTCTATGTCAGAAAGTTCCATCAGACTTTCCAGCTTCAGGAAATCTATTGATTGTGTGTGATGATGACATTTTCCCCCCTTGTGATATCTTTAGTTTTTTTGTAGGATGTCAGGTTGTTGTTGTTGTTGTTGTTGTTATGTGCCATCAAGTCGCTTGCGACTCATAGTGACCTTATGTACAACAGCTCTAAACTCTGCTGTCCTGTGCCAATCTCGTTGCCTCTGACACACTCACCCCGATTGCCCCAGTGACCAAATCAATCCATCTCCCAGAGGGCCTTCCCCTCCTGCACCTGCCCTCCAGCCTCCCAAGCATGATGTCCCTCTCCAAGGACCGGTCTCTCCTTAAAACATGACCAAAGTTTGTCAGACGACGCCTCAGAATCCTTGCCTCCAAGGAGCAGCCCGGTTTAACCCTCTCCAGTATGAATCTGTTTGTTCTCTTAGAAGTCCATGGCACCTTCTCCAACACCACAGCTCAAAAGCATCAATTCTCCTTCTATCCTCCTTGGTCATTGTCCAGCTCTCTGATGCATAACAAGTGATTGCAAAGACCATGG
>NW_006400042.1:3007433-3017900 GCF_000299155.1 Elephantulus edwardii | reverse complement strand
GGTGACTGGGGTAATTGGGATGGGTGTATCAGAGGTGGTGCGGTTGGCGCAGGATAGAGCAGGGTTTAGGGCTGTTGTGCATAGGGTCGCTATGAGTCAGAAACGACTCGACGGCACATAACAACAACAAGCCTTTCCCCCCAATACTTACAGGGAATTCCTACTCTTCTTGGTCTCCTAGCTTCAAATTCAACATGTAGACAGGAGTCTTCAGCAGAGACTGAAGGTTGTTTTTCTTCTCCAGCCTCCAGATCAAAGGTCCTGCGGTGAGCTGAGGAGGTCCAGTCAACAACTCCACCATAATGTTATCTTTTGAAATTTTTTTAAAAAATATTATTTTTTAAAAAATTAATATACATTGTATTTCACACTTTCTATCATTGACATTGTTTTATATAATCATTTACATACATTATGTTTTATAAAATTAACAGCCTGAATTATGCAGATGACACAACCTTGCTTGCTGAAACTGAGGAGGACCTGAAGTGCTTGCTGCAGAAGGTCAAGGACTGTAGTATTCAATATAGATTGAAGCTCAACATCAAGAAGACAAAGATTCTCACCTCTGGGCCAACTGGCAGCACCATGATGGATGGAGAGGAGAGTGAGATTGTTAACAGTTTCAGCTTGCTTAGCTCCACAATCTTGGCACCAGCACCAGCATTGGCAGCCAGGAAATCAAAAGATGAATTGCACTGGGAAAATCTGCTGTCAGGAACCTCTCCAGCAATGATGGATGTCAGTCTAGACACTAAGGTTCACATGATCCAGGCCATGGTCTTTGCAATTACTTGCTATGCATCAGAGAGCTGGACAATGACTAAGGATGACAGAAGAAGAATCTATGTCTTTGAGGTGTCGTGTTGGCGAAGAGTCTTGAATATATCATGGATTTCCAAGAAAACAAACAGATCTCACTTGGAAAGGGTGAAACCAAATTTCTCCTTGGGAGCTAGGATTTTGAAGCTCTGTTTCACACATTAGGCATGTGGCCAGGAGAGATTGGACCTTGGAGAAGGACATCATGCTCAGAAGAATGGAGAGATAGAGCAGTTGAGGAAGACCCAGAATGAGATGGATTAATACATTAACTTAAGAAATGGGGGTAGATGTGTCAGAGTCAGTGAGACTAGCTCAGGACAGCACAGGTTTCAGAGCTGTTGCATATAGAGTTGCTATGAGTGTGTTTGAGACAGTGAGGTTGGCATAGGATAGAATGGCATTTAGAGCTCTTGTACTAGGGTCACTATGAGTCGCAAGCGACTCAATGGCACATAACAACAACAACAGTGAGTTGCAGATGACTTGATGATATGTAACAACAACAACAAACAACAATCACCATTTAACTATGTCCACCATTTACCTCGTCTTTTCAGATCCATGTCTGATCTTTCCCATTTCCTTTACCTCCTCCCTCCACCCACCAAATTGTAATTTTCCCCCTGGCCACCCTCACTCATCTCTCCACCATTTCTCGCCTTGGACCCCCATACACATTTTATTAGTTATCCTTCTATTTTTACAATAATGATCTTATGTAGTATTTGTCATTATGAGACTAACTTAGTTCATTCAGCATAATGCTCTTCAATCTCCCAAGTTATATATTAGAAAATTATTTGAAATTGTTGCTTCTGAGTGCTTTGTAGTAATTCATCATGTGAATGTACCACAATTTCTTTATCCACTTAGTTGTAGTTGGACATTTGAACTGTTTCCATGTTCTTGTGATGGTGAATAATGTTGCTATAAACATTAATGTACAAATCTACATTTGTGTCTCAGTTATAATTTCCACGAGGCTATCTTGATGACTCTATTCAAATTGTTTTAAAAAAATAGAAAAAGAAGGAATACTCCCAGATTTATTCTATTAAGCAAGCATAACACTAATACCAAAACCAGGCATAGACCTTACCAAAAAAAGATAATTACAGACTTATATCTCTCATGAATAGAGATGCAAAAATCCTTAACAAAATCCTAGCCAATAGAACCAAACACTGTATGAAAAAATCATTTTGTCATGATCAAGTGGGATTCACAACAGGTATACAAGAATGGTCCAACATAAAAACAAACAAACAAACAAACAAACCCCATAATCAATGCAATGCATCATATTAACAAAGCAAAGAATAAGAAAAGAACCATATGATCCTAGCAATTGACGCAGAAAAGGCCTTAAACAAAATCCACAGCCTTTTTTAATTAAAACACTCAGCAAAATAAGAGTAGAAGGTAATTTACTCAACATAGTGAAAAGTATATATGCAAAACCAAGAGCCAACATCATTCTCTATGGAGAAAGACTACAAGAATTCCCCTTGGAAACAGGGACAAGGCAAGGATGCTCACTTTCACCACTCCTGTTCAATATTTTATTGGAAGTACTTGCTAAGGCAATATGACAAGAGAAGGAAATAAGAGCCATATAGTTTGGAAAAAAGGTGGTAAAATATTCGCTATATGCAGATAATTTGCCCCAATAGACCTACTAGATTGATTCCGTAGAGTTGGGATATATAGTGATCAATATGCAAAAATCAATTGGAATACTCTATAGTAATGAAGAATACAGAGAGAGAAATCAAGAAAGCAATATAATTTGCAATAGCCAACCATAACTGAAATATTTGAGAATAAACCTAACTAGTGTTGCTCATAGAAAGCGATTGAACATGTAATGAAGATGCATTAATAATAATGGGTGACTGGAAGGTAAAAGTTGGGAACAGAGAAGAAGAATCAGTAGTTGGAAAACATGGACTCAGAAATGAAGCTGGAGATAGACTGATTGAATTTTACACAATCAGTAACATTCATTACAAATACATTTTATAAGAAACATAAACACAGGTTATACACATGGACTTCACCTGATGGTATGCATAGGAATCAGATTGATAACATCTGTGGAAAGACCTGCTGGAGTAGCTCAATATCAGCTGTGAAAACAAGGCCAGGTTCTGATTGTGGAAGAGACCACCAACCACTCATTCGTAAGTTGAAGCTGAAGCTGAAGCTAAGAAAAATTAAATCGAATCCATGGGAACCAAAATATGATCTTGAGTCTATCCCACCTGAATTTCAGAACCATCTAAGAAACAGATTTGAGGGCTTGAACACCAGTGAGCAAAGACCAGATGAGAAGTGGGAGGATATCAAGAGTATTACCCAGGAAGAGTGTAAAAGATCATTACAAAGATCAAAATAGTTTTCAGAGGAGACTCTGAATATTGCACTGGAGCACCGAGAAGCCAAAGCAGAAGGAAGAATTCAAGATACTAAAAAGATGGAACTCTGGTGGCCTAGTGGCAAAAAGCTGAACTGCAGTCCAAGAGGTGGTTGTTGTAATGTGCTTGCGACTCATAGTGACCCTATGTACAACAGCCCTAAACCCTGCTCTATCCTGTGCCAATCGCATTGCCTCTGACACCAATCCCGACTACCCCAGTCACTGAATCAATCCACCTCATAGGGGGTCTTCCCCTCCTGCGCTGTCCCTCCACCCTACCAAGCATGATGTCCCTCTCCAAGCACCCGTCCCTCCTTACAACATGTCCAAAGTATGTCAGACAAAGCCCCAGAATCCTGGCCTCCAAGGAGTAGTCCAGTTTAACCCTCTCCAGGATAAATCTGTTTGTTTTCTTGGCAGTCCATGGTGCATTCAATACTCTTCTCCAGCACCACAGCTCAAAGGCATCAATTTTCCTTCTATCCTCCCTAGTCATTGACCAACTCTCTGACAAATAACAAGTGATTGCAAAGACTATCGCCTGTATCAGATGCACCTTAGTCTCCAGAGAGACACCCTTGCTCTTGAATACTTTAGAGAGGTGCCTCCTAACAGCAGACTTTCCCATTGCAATACTTTTTTTTTAATTTCCTGGCTACTGGTGCCAAGAGTGTTGACCGTGGAGCCATGCAAACTGAAGCTGTGAACAATCTCAATCTCTTCGCCACCCATCCTGATGCTGCCAATTGGTCCAGTTGTGAGAATCTTTGTCTTCTTGTCATTGAGCCTCAGCCTATACTGAAGGCTGCAGTCCTTGACCCTCTGCAGCAAGTACATGAGGTCTTCCTCAGTTTCAGCAAGCGGGGTTGTGTCACCTGCATAACGCAGACTGTTAGTAGATCTTCCACCAATCCTGACACCACACTTCTCCTCATCTGCCAATTCCTTTCAATACAATGACTCAGTATATTCCTTCCATCTTCTTTTAATACTTCATTGTTCAAATCCACTAGATGCTTTGCTGGAGAAGGAGGGGAAATCTCCTCCTGTACCAGTCAGATCCAATTTGATGGTACACACAAAAAATAATAAAATAAAATTTTAAAAAGAGAAATTAAAAAGCTGAACAGAAGATTTCAGAAGATAGGTGGGAAGACAAAGTAAAATATTACAATGAAATGTGCAAAGAGCTGGAGTCAGAAAGTGAAAAGGGCTGAACTCACTCAGCATTTCTTAAGCTCAAGGAACTGAAGAACAAATTCAAACCTCGAGTTGCTATAATCAAGGATGCTTTCGGCAGAATGTTAAATGATCCAGGAAGTATTAAAAGAAGATGGAAGGAATATACTGAGTCACTGTATCGAAAGGAATTGGCAGACACAGAAGAATTTCATGAAACAACATATGAACAAGAGCCTATGGTGATGAAGGAAGAAGTTCAAGCTGCTTTGAAGGTAATAGCAAAAAATAAGGCCCCAGGAATAGATGGTATACCAATTGATATATTTCAACTAACAGATGCTTCCCTGGAGGTGCTCACCAAGTTGTGCCAAGAAATCTGGAGAATAACCACTTGGCCAACTGACTGTAAGAGATCTGTATTTGTTCCCATTCCAAAGAAGGGTGATTGAAGAGAATGTGGAAACTATAGAACAATATCATTGATTTCACATGCAAGCAAGATTCTACTGAAGATTATCCAAAAATGGCTGGAACAGCACATTAACAGAACCGCCAGAAGTCTAGGCTGGGTTTAGAAGGGGTCGTGGTACTAGGGATATTGTAGCTAATGTTAGATAGATCTTAGCTGAAAGCAGGGAATACCAGATAAATGTTTATCAGTGTTTCATTGATTGTTTCAAAGACATTTGACTGCATGGATCATAACAAACTGTGGCTGACTCTGAGAAGAATGGGAATCCCAGAACACTTGATTGTGCTAATGCAAAACCTATACTTGAACCAGGAGACAGTCATCAGAACAGAGCAGGGTAACACCGCATGGTTCAAAATTGGGAAGGATGTACACTAGGGATGTGCCCTATGTCCATACCTTTTCAACCCATATGAAGAACAGATTATCCAGGAGACTGGGCTCTATGAGGAGAAGTGTGGCATCAGGATTGGTGGAAGATCCATCAACAGTCTGCATTATGCAGATGACACAATCCTTCTTGTTGAAACTGAGGAGGACCTGAAGTTCTTGCTCCAGAGGGTCAAGGACTGCAGCCTTCAATATAGAGTAAGGCTCAATATCAAGAAGACAAAGATTCTCACCACTGGGCCCATTGGCAGCATCAGTGTGGATGGTGAAGAGATTTAGATTGTTCACAGCTTTAGTTTGCTTGACTCCACAGTCAACACTCTTGGCACCAGCATCCAGGAAATTAAAAGACATATTGTGATGGAAAAGTCTGCTGCTAGGGACCTCTTCAAAGTACTGGAGAGCAATGGTGTCACTCTGGAGACTAAAGTGCATCTGATACAGGTCATTGTCTTTGCAATCACTTGCTGTACATCAGAGCGCTGGACAATGACTAGGGAGGATAGATGTCTGAGCTTTGGTGCTGGAGAAGAGTATTGAATGTACCATGGACTGCTAAGGAAGTGAACAGGTTCACCCTGGAGAGGTTAAACCAAGCTGCTCCTTGAGGCAAGAATTCCGAAACTTTGTCCCATATAATTTTCACATGTTGCAAGGAGGAACCAGTCCTTGGAGAGGGACATCATGGAGGGTGGAGGGACAGTGCAGGAGGCGAAGACCCTGTATGAGGTGGATTGATTCGGTGAGTGGGGTAATTGGGATGGGTGTGTCAGAGACAGTGAGAATGGCACAGGACAGAGCAGGGTTTAGGGCTGTTGCATATAGGGTCGCTATGAGTCACAAGTGAATCTATGGCACATAACAACAACTAACAATAATGCTGCTGGAAAACAGTATTGAATATACTATGGAAGATAGAGCAGGGTTCAGAGCTGTTGTACATATTGTTGTTGTTGTCATGTGCTTTTTGAATTGGTTGCAATTCGTAGTTACCCATTGAACAACTCCTCTGAATCCTGCTCTATCCTTTGCAACCTCATTGTCTCTGACACACCTACCCCCCTTTACCCCAGTCACTGAATCACTCCATCTCATTGAGGGTCTTCCTCTCTTGCACTATATCTCCACCCTTCCAAGCATGATATCCCTCTCCAAGGACTGGTCCCTCTCTGAAACATGCCCCAAATATGTCAGATGAAGCTTCAAAATCCTTTCCTCCAAGGAGCTTCCTGGTTTCACCCTCTCCAGGATAAACCTGTTTGTTCTCATGGCAGTACATTCAATACTCTTCTCAAGTACCATAGTTCAAAGGCATCAATTCTCTTTAGTTGCAGTCAACTCAATGGCACATAACAACAACAAAAATAGAGAAACAAAAGATCTTTATTTTAAAAAAACCAAAGAAACAAAAAAAAAAATCCACAAAGCATTACTGTGAGAAACAATGAGAGATCTAAGTTAATGGGGTCCAGCTTCGTTATATCAAACAGTTCCACCGAGAGAAAGGACTTGGATTAAAAATGAAGACACAGAGAGTCTACTGCTGATGGCGAGTAGCGAAGTTCATTATTGAACTCCTGTCTTATATACGTTTTGCAGTGAACAGAAAAACACCTCAGCCTTAAGGTTGACAGTACATTTCATTCTGATTTACAAACCACTTACTAGCTTAGGCAAGTAAGGTTGCTTATTTTCCTTATCAGACAAGACCATTAGCATTTGAGTATAAACAGAGTGTTTAGGGAGGGACATTCTATTATCCACATCCCTGCTTAGTCCTAGGGTTCAAGAAACAGTTAAACTTTTCTGTTTCCCTTCAAACATCAAACCACAATGCTGAACAGTTTTGCACTTTTGAACCTGGCAAAAATGGCTCCTTGTATAAAATGGCTGCAGTATGGCTTACTTTTTAACATCCTACTTCCTTGAGTTGTTTTCTGTCAAGCAGATACTATAGTCAAGATAGAATTAGTCTTGCTGGTCTTTTGGTACAGGGTTAATCTTGCTTTACAAGTTAGCCAGGTCCCAACACTAAGTAAATGGGGAAAATGTTCCCTGTTCATGGATAGAAGAGATGATATTGTGAAAATGACAATTCTACCAAAAGCAATCTGTACTTTCAATGCAATTCCAATACATATACAAAACTTATTTTTCTTTTTTTTCAGATGGTAGAATAAGTTTATTCTTATGTACAGAAAAGTTAGTATGTATATTAGCCCAGTTTGGTGGCAAATTCTTTGGCTTTGGCCTTCTCTAGCTTTGCAATGTAGGCCACTGACTTGGGCCCCAGGATGTTGCCTCCCAGTGACAGTGGATCTTATCATATTTGATATTGTAATTAGTCCTAATGGCTTCCACAAACTTTGTCAGAGTCCTTTGTCTTCTGAGTTAACCTGTGTGGAGGCATTGGTGTTGTAGGTCTTCTGATGGACAAGGTGGCCCAACCTCCCCTTGCTTGTGCAAGTGGGAAACACCCATCTTATGGCACAAGGCTGGCAGGAAAACCAAGCAGTCAGTGGGGTCCACATTGTGCACAATCACCACCAGTTGGGCATTCTTGTTCTCCACCACAGTGGTGACAGTATTCACCCATGCATGGGGAACAGGGATTCTCTTGGTGGGGGCATCTACTAAAGACCAGCAGCTTTCTTCTCAGCCTGGGCCAACAGCCTCTGCTTCTTCTGCTTGATCTTTGGTTGATACTTGTGGGCCAGCTTCAGCAGCTAAGTAACGGTCTGGCAGTCCAAGGCCTGGATAAATTGGTTAATGGTGGGTGGCACCTTGAGTCACTTACAGAAAATTGTCCTTTGACGCTGCAGTCAGATGTGGAGGGTCCATTTGAAAAAGTGGGTAAAATCCCTTTTGGGTTGGTTGTCCTGCCTGATGCCTAAATTCTTGGACATTTTCTCAAACGGGAAATTCCGCTCCCTATTGGCCTCCTGCTTCTTGACCATGGAAGGTGCCAAAGCCACCTTCTTTTCATTTGCCTTCTTTTCCTTTGGCATCTTGGGCAGTTAGACCCTAAACTTACTTTTCAAAGATATAAAAGTCAATAGGCAAGTTAATTTGGAAAGGAAAGAGGCCTCAAATAAGCAAAACACTTCTGAAAAACAAAAATTAAATGAAAGACCTAGTTCTCCCAGATCTCAAAACCTATCTTATAGCTGTAATAACCAAGACAGCATGGTACTGGTACAGGCACATAGACCAATAGAATTGAGAACCCAGAAAATAACCAATCTACCTATGGTCAATTAGTATTCAACAAGGAAACATAATCTTTCAAATGGTGAAATAACCTTTTCAACAAATGATACTGTGTCACTTTGGGGAGGTGATATCTTGTGTTGGGTTTGTGTAGAGTGTGAGGTAGCCTGCCTCCTACATGACCTTGCTGTGGTAGAATATTTCCCATGTGGGCAATAACACTCTCTTGGTCTGACATCAATTCTCCAAAGGAGGGTGGTGTAGCTACCCTGCCTGTGGTTCTTTGTGCATTTTTGACTCAAGGGAAGACTTGCTTCAGTTCGGGAGAGACAAGGCCTGTGAATTAGTAGCCTCCTCTGTCAGACAACTGCTGCAGCTAGCTAGTCCAAGGTGCTACAGGCTAAAGGCTGCTCACTCTTTGGGAGGGGAAAGGAAATTAAATGGGTTCACCTGGTGTCCCTGGTACAGTTTAAAGGGGTGGCAGTGGGTCAACCTCCAAGAGTTGGGGCTGGAGCATTCAGGCTGTGGGGTCAGGTCCTCCAGATGATGGGATCAGGTCCTGTAGGCTGTGGAGGCAGAACTTCTCCTGGGCCCCTTGATCAAGGTGAGAAGCCTCTTCCAGAAGGGAACAGTAGGCTTCCTCTGTTCACTCAGGTACTTTGGGGAACAAACTGCTTTCAAGCCGTCGGCCTTATATGCCTCGAGCCAAAAAGTGAGCACAAATATATAGGTGCTTCTCAAAATATTGCTGTGTATCAATGTGGACATTTGAGAACCATGGAAACTGCAAGAGCCAGTGGGGTGTAGCAAGTGTTGGCAGCGTATAGCAAGCCTCTATGGGGTGCAGTGAGTCATGGTGGGGAGCAGCGAGCTACAGCAGGGAGCAGCAGTGGGACCCACTCATCAGAAGCAAGCAGGCCATCAAGAAATTCAGTGAGGTCTCCACTGCACTCCTCTCCCGTGTGCATCTGTATGCACATCTCCCACACCCCCAAAGTGTGTGTCTGTGCATGCACCCTCCCTATGTGCATCTGCTTGTGTACCTGCTCAACCTTCCTCTGAAGCAGAGACATCAGATCAAGAACTAGCTATCATCTCAGGCATGAAACACTCTACCATAGCCATGTCCCGAAAGATGCAGACTGTCTCACTTCCCACCCAAGCCCAAAGCAAGATATCACCCCTCAAAAGAGACACAGTAACAATGGATTTCCTGGAGCAAGAAAGTCTAATGGAACTTTCTTACACAGAATTTGAAAGAACGATGATTGAATATTTTCAATGGGTGAAAGAGAAACTTGAAGAATTACAGGACACTGCAAGCAAAACCCAAGCAGAACTTAAAAAAAAAAAAAATCCGAGACAAACCAGATAAAACAAATAAGCATTAGAGGCTCTGGAAAAACAAGAAACCATAATCCAAAACATAAAGACCAATGTTTCAGATGCTGTCAACATGTGGAGGAATATATCAACAGAATTGAAGAGAAGGAACACAGAATCAATGAAATAGAAGATAGAACTGTCACCATGGATCTGCTAGGACAAAAGGCAGAATAAAAAGAAAGGAAAAAGAAGAAAGCCTAAGGATAATGTAGGATAACGTCAAGAGGAATAACATATGCATAATCGGAATTCCAAAACAGGAAGGAATAAATATAGACACTGAGAAAATAGTGTAAGATTTACTAGAAGAAAACATGGACCTAGGACTAAAACCAAGGACTATAAACTTCATTCAAGAAAAGCTTGGAAGAACTTTAGTAGTCCTAATCCAAAACGGAAAGAGTCTTCCAAGTATTCTGAAAAATTTACAACCAGGAGAAGATAAAATAGATGAATGGGACCTTCTAAGAATCAAATCCCTATGCGCATCCAGAAACTTCTCTAACAGGGTAAAAAGGGAAGCCACAGACTGGGAAAAAGTGTTTGGTAATGACATGTCAGATAAGGGACTTATATCTAGAAT
>NW_006400042.1:3004537-3006458 GCF_000299155.1 Elephantulus edwardii | reverse complement strand
ATCTCTGTAGATGTTCATTGAAATGAAAAATAAAGAAATTAAATTAAAAAAAGAAAATAAAATAAAGAAGCTGAGTGAATACCATATAGAACAAATCTCAAAAGAAAAACACCAAGGCATTTCATAGTCAAATTTGCCAGAACCAAAGATAAAGAGAGAGTTCTGAAAGCAGCTAGGGAGAAACAAAGAGTAACCTATAAGGGAGAGCAAATAAAATTAATGCTTACTTCTCAGCTGAAACCTGTAAGAAAGGAGATAGTGGAATAACATATATTGAACACTTTTGAGTGAGTACAGCAGTGACAGACTAGTGTCATACACATATGAACAAATTACAAAACTATTATACAAATATAACAAAACAGACATACTTGTTATGGAGAATGGAAAACAATCTATCTTCCTGGGGCAGTGCATCTGCCAACCCAGCTAAAAATTGGAGTTCCAATGCAATTTTGAATATCCATTCAGATCAGACAGAGTTTCTGTTCTTTCGAATGATGATTGAAATCCAAGAAACGATTGTTTCGACAAATCATAAGAACACGGTATGATTTAAAATCATTGATTTAACATCAAGTTGTGGGTGAGAGTTGTATTGTCTTTCTATCTGTTTAGCCTACGTGCTGAGCAAATAATTTGAGAAGCTGGACTACATGAAGAATGGAGCATCAGTATTGAAAGAAGACTTTTCAACAACCTGTGTTATGCAGATGACACAACTTTGCATATAGATAGTAAAGAGGAACTGAAATGCTTGTTGCAGAAGATCAATGGCTACAGCCTTCAATATGAATTATATCTTAATATCAAGAAAACAAAGATCCTCACCCTGGACCAATAGGTCCATTATGATAGGCAGAAGGTAAAGACTGACGTTGTCAATAATTTCATTTTAAGTGGATTCACAATCACACCCAAAATAGCAGCAGTTAAGAAATCAAGACGTTTTGGGAAAATCTCACGCAATGACTCTCCGAAGTGCTATATCAGTTTAAAGATTAAGATGTGCCTAATCCAAGTAGATGAGCAGAATTGCTAGATTCTGCTAAGGTGTTTTCCTGTTTGGAGTTGAAAATAGGGTGTGGCTGACTGTTGTTCACAATAGGGCGTGAACTGATTGGATTTGGCCTCAGATTTAAAAAGACTTTTGGCAGCCAGTCTGGGGCTATTTCCAGGTTGGGAATATGAGTGGAATGCCTGGATTGTGCTAAGATGTGTTTTCTGGTTTGGGGTTGAGAATAGGGTGTGGCTGGCTGTTGTTCACAATAGAGTGTGAGCTGACTGGATTTGGCCTCATATTGAAAAAAGCCTCTCAGGCTTGAGGCTTTCAGGCCTGCTTTTTGTGCTTCTCCCAAATAAAACAGGTTTGTAAGCAGAAGTAGCATTCACTTCCAAAACTTCCAGAAACTCTGTCAACTTGGAGAAAAGATGGAAGTTTTGTGTTTAAGACTTTTGCTCATAGGGTTGCTATGCATTGTCTTTATGGCACTTAACAATAACAACAACAATCCAAGTAGAATTGCTCGTAGAGTGAATGAAGTTGTCCCTTTTGGCAAGATTTGTTTGCCTCATCTTTCTTTCATGGTTGGCTGTTGGATTCAAACTATTGACCTTTTTTGTTTGTGGTCAAATTCTTTAACCACTATGACACAGTGTCCTCTGACTGTTTTGACCTCAAAGAATACTATACACATTGGTTCTGGGAATCCTCCATTAGTTTTTATTATGCTTTTTTTTTAACATATTTTTTAATTGAAATTTTAATGAAAGTTTATAAAGAACTTGGGTTTCTAATCATTTATTGTGTTATACAGTCACCCCACCCCTCAGACCACTTTACTCTGCAGCTCTTATTCTGGACTCTTGTCATGCTAACAATGTTGTTGTTGTTGTTGTTGTTGTTGTTGTTGTTGTTGTT
>NW_006400042.1:2997478-3002477 GCF_000299155.1 Elephantulus edwardii | reverse complement strand
TGTAATATTTTGCTTTGTCATCCCGTGCTGCCTTCTGAAATCTTCTATTCAACTCTTTAGTATCTTGAATTCTTCCTTGTGCTTTGGCTTCTCTGCGCTCCAGTGCAATTTTCAGTGCAATACCTAATTATATATTCCTTTTATACAGTTCTCTCCCTTGTCTGTTTCAATGCCATATAGATAATTTATCCCCTCTTTTCTTAGTTATCGCCCAGTCCTGTTTTATAACAGTGGCATTATGCCAAATTTGTCTTTTTGTGATTGAGATATTTCACTCAGCATAATGTCCTCCAGGGTCACCCATTTTGTATAATAATTCATGAGTTCCTTGTTTTTCAATGCAGCATAGTATTACATTGTGTAAATGTACCACAGCTTCTCTACCGATAGGTTTGTTCCTAGGCACTCGGGTTGTTTCCAACTATTTGCTATTGTGAACAAAGCTGCAATAAACATTGGTGTGTGTATATCTACTTGGGTGGCAGTTAGGGTTTCTTTAGGATATATTCACAGTAGTGGATTTGCTGGGTCAAATAGTATTTCTATTTACAACTTATTGAGAAAGTGTCATACTGCCTTCTTTAGTGGTTACACCATTTTACAGTGCCACCAACAGTGAATAAGGGTTCCAGTTTCTCCAAAATCTCACCAGTATTTGTCGTTTGCTGCTCTGTTAAATTTTTCTATAAATGTTAGTGCAAGCAGATGGTCTCTCTTTTTTTCCTCATACAAGAACTAATCAATTCAGACAGCTGACCTTTTGGTTAACAGCCCAACACACAACTCACCACATCATCAGGATTCCTTGACTATTGTGATAAAAACTATAAAATTGTTCACCATTACTCTTAACCCTTTTGGTCATTAACAGAATTATATTTCTCACTCTCCTGTGAAATAGTATGGCCTTGTGATAGAAAGTCTGATGGACAGAGCGTGTCCAGAAATGCACTAAGGGTGCAACTTTCTTATGACCTGTCCCTTGAGTCCTTCATGTTCTTTCTTCAAATGGCCAATCATATAGGACTTGGGCCAACTCTGAGGTCCTAGAAGTAAAGAAACATTAGAAAAGGAAAGCCTTTTCTTCTCTTGGCCAATCTGCACTGGACTATGACAGAAAAGAAAATATACTGTGTTAAGGTATTGAGAGTTGAGAAGGTTTCGACAGAAGTTTTGGCTAATATAACTGAATACTTTGAGGACAGGTATGTCTTAGTTTTTCCTTGTTTTTGAAGAGTTCAGCTAGCAATAAACTTAATCAATATTTGTAGAATAAATGGATGGAAAATGAATGGGCTTATTCCCCATACAGCATGCTGCTATGTATTTGGTTTGTTCTGTTGGGTTTTCCCCCTTCCCCAAGACAAAGGAGGAGGTGGGGGAAGGTTGCAGTCAAATATCCTGAATGACCAAAAAGAGTGTCCCAAGCTCTTAACATCTTGTTCACTTATAAAAGAAAGACACTTAGAGGAATTCATGATGCTCAATTGTTCCAAAGTTCTAGAACCGTATAATCTGAGTATTCTGTGCTGGCAGTGATAAGTGGAACAGATATTTTCTTATATTTTTATTTCTTTAAAACCCTTTCTAGTTTTTATAAATTAATAAATAAGTTGGGTAAAGGAAAAGCAATACACATTAAAGGGTTGATTAAACATTACGGTGAATTAGTTATGTTAATGATAATTAATGTAACCCCCCAAATCTTTATAAATGATTGTATTAAAAACTAAGATGATTTGTAAATGTTCAGTGAAAAAGAAATGCATTTAACACATAGTTTAAAACCAAAGAGAAAATCAACAGAAAAAAACTTCTAAATCTGTTCTGGTTTTGCATTCTGGACCACACTGTATCACTGTACCATTGATGCTTAGTTGTTTTAGCAAATAATTATATCAGAAAGAAAAAAAATATTGAGTTTTATATAAAGAAGACAAAACCTCTTCCAAACCACGGTTGTATTAATTAGGGTGATATCAATGTGGAGTTATGCTTTTTTCACTAGACGAAATTGTTTTCCTCAAGCTTTCGGAAAGGATAGTAATGATAATAGTAATGGTAATGGTAATGGTAATGGTAATCATGTTGGAACAGTAGTATGCTCCCAAATTCCCTCCGATTTGAAGTTTAAAAGTAAAAATGGGGTGTCTATGAGAGTGAAACTAAATATTTTCCCAATCATCTGTTTTCCCTTTTACACCCTATTGGAAAATTTTCTGACATACACAATGATTTTTATAAGATCCATTTCATCTATTTAACCCTCTCCTGGTTGTGAATTTTTGGTTACGTTTGAAAGTCTGTTCAAGCCATGGATTAGGGCTTCTAAACTTTTTCCTCTTTCCCTAATGATTTTTATAGATGTTTATTTTATTTCCAAGCTTTTGATCCATCATGAGTTCTTTTTTAGCTTTTTAAATTGTTTTTATATTATTGATACTTTAATGAAATTTTGAAGAAAACGTGGATTTCCTTTCATTCATTGTTGCACATTTTCCTCCCTACCCACCCTTTCCAGTTCACTTTTCACTTTAAAAAGATTCTTTAATTGTTTCACAATTTCCTCCCCCCCTTCCACTCTCCAGTGCACTTCACTATACACCTCTTATTTTGGACTGTTACCATGCAAATAATACCTAATCATATATTTCTTTTTGGCAGCTCTTTCCCTCATCTATTTAAATGCAGTGTTAATTTTTCTTAATTTTCATCTTTTCTTAATTTCTCCTCAACCCCTATGTCCGTCCTGTTTTATAACAGTGGCATTATGCAATATTTGTCCTTTTGTGACTGTGATATTTCACTCAGCATAATGTTCTCCAGGGTTGCCCACTTTGCATAATATGTTATGAGTTCCCTGTTTTCAGTGCTGCATAGTATTCTATTGTGTGGATATACCACAGCTTTTCTATCCACTCATTTTTGATGGGCACTTGAGTTGTTTCCATCACTTTGCTATTGTGAACAATGCAGCAATAAACATGGGTGAGCATATATCTCTTTGAGTGGTCATTCTGATTTCTTTAGGGTAGATTCCCAGTAGTGGAATTCCTAGGTTAAATGGTATTTCTATTTTCAATTTTTGGAGAAAGCGCCATACTGCCTTCTGGAGTGATAGCACCATTTTATACCCCCACTAACAGTGAATAAAAGTTCCAGTTTCTCCATAACTTTGCCAGCATTTGTTGTTTGCTGCTCTGTTGAACTTTGCTGTTGTTATTGGAGTGAGATGATACCTCACAGTTGTTTTCATTTTCATCTCTCTTAGAGCCAGACATTTGGAACATTTCTTGATGTGTTTGTCTGCCATCAGAATGTCTTCTTTGGTGAAGTGTCTGTTCATATTCTGTGATCACTTTGCAATTGGGTTGTTTACCTTTATCTTGTTGATATACTGGGGTATTCTATAAATTCTAGATATAAGTCCCTTATCAAACATGTCATTACCCAATATTTTGTTCCCAGTCTATAGCTTTCCTTTTTTCACTGTTGGAAAAGGTTTTGAATGTGCATAGAGATTTGATTTTTAGAAGATACCAATAATCTATTTTATTCTCTCATGGTTGTAGGTTTTACAGGTTGTTTGGGAGACTGGTCATGTTGTGGATTAGGGATTTTAGAGTTCTTCAAGGCTTTTCTCTGATGAAGTTTATTGTCCTTGATTTTACTTCTAGGCTCTTGATCTACTTTGAGTCAGTTTTTGTATATGATGTGCTTGACTTTTCTACAGATAGTTTTCCAATTTTGCCAATACCATTTGTTAAAAATGCTTTCAATTCCCCACTTAACTGATTTCATCTTCTTATAAAAAATCAGTTGACCATAGGTAGATAAGCTGATTTCTGGATTATTAATTCTATTCCATTGATCTATGTGTCTGGTACACATAGTGGTACCAGTACCACACTATCTTGACAATGATTGTTGTATAGTAGGGCTTGGGATCAGGGAGTGATATGACTCCTACCTTGTTTATCTTTTTCAGAAGTTATTTGCTTATTCATGGTCTCTTTCAAATAACCCTTTTCACCTCATTGAAGAATGGAATTGTTATTTGCATTGGGATTGCATTTAACTTTTAGCTTGCCTTTGATAGGATTGTTATTTTCACAATATTGACTCTTCCTATCCAAGAGCATGGCATATTCTTCCATTACTAAATGTCTCTTTTTGTTTCTTGTAGCAATGTTTTGTAATTTTCTTGGAATAGATTTTTTTGGTGTTTCTAATGAGATTTACTCTCAAGTTTTTAATCCTGTGATTAGCTATTGTGAAAGGTATTGTTTTTCTTACCTCCAGTTTTCTTTATCACTGTAGAGAAATTAAATTGATTTTGATCTTGTACACTGCCACTTTGCTGACTTGATCAACTATGTCCAGTAGTTTTCTCACCGAGTCTTTAGGGTTTTCTAAGTATATTATCACATCATCTGCATATAGATATCATTTTACCTCCTCTTTGCCAATTTGGATACATTTTATTTCCTTCTCTTGTCTTATGACTATCGCTAAGACTTCTAACACAATATTGAATAGGAGATATGATACTGGGCTTCCTTGCCTAGTTCTTGTTCTCAAAGAAAATGCCTTTAATCTCTCTCCATTGAGAACGATGTTGTCTCTTGGTTTTGCATGTATACTTTTAACTATGTTGAGGAAATTACACTCTATTCATATTTTGTTGAGTGTTATAATCAGGAAAGGGTGTTGGATTTTGTCAAAGTCCTTTTCTACATCAATTGATAGAATCATGTGGTTCTTGTTCTTTGATTTGTGATGAATTAAACTGATTGATTTCTTTTTTAAAAAATTATTATTAAATTTTATGAGTTTTAGTGAACATTTACAGAGATTTTGGGTTTTCGTTCATTCATTTATTGTTGCACTGTTTTCTCTACCCTCCTCCCCAGTTCGTTCTTCTTCCCCCTCCCCCCCTCCCCCCGAATATCTGGTTTAATTGTCCAATTGCCACAGTGCTTGTCAAAGCCAGTTCTGA
>NW_006400042.1:2992204-2994083 GCF_000299155.1 Elephantulus edwardii | reverse complement strand
AGAAAAAATAAGCAGTGAGAGCATGGAAAGCTTACACTGCAAAGCAACTTGCACTAATTGATGTTTATAGTATAATACATCCATAAAGTTCAAAATATACATTGTTCTCAAGTAAACATTGTACATTTACTAAGATACACAAAACAGTGGAACATTATACAAATCTAGATTTTAATTAAAATACAATAAATCATATTCTGTGGCCCCAGCTAAATAAAATTAGAAAACAATGCAAATTAGATTTCTAGATAAATTTCAAATATTTACAAATTAAAACACAGATATTTAAATAACAAATGTATTTTTTAAAGAACCACAAGGGATAATAGTAACTATGTTGAACTGAATGGCAAGGAAAATACAACCTGTAAAAATGCAGATTAATCTAATGTACTGTTTAGGGACAGATTTATAACTTTAAATGTTGTTATTTTCTTAATGCACAAAAGTTTAAAATCAATTCTTAAGTTTCTATCTTAAAAATAGACAAGGAGCAAATTGAATAAAAAAAAAAGAAGATCAGAAATTCTAATGTTAGGACAGATGTCAATGGAAGAGAAGACATACAAACAAAGTAAAATTAAAAAGCCAGACATTTTCCCTTTAAGAAGATTGATAAAACTGATGAACCATTAGGAAATTTGTTAAAAATAGTGAAATACAATTGTTGTTGGTGTTTTTTACTATCAAGTCAGAACCAACCTATACAAGACCCTCTGGCAAGTTTTCAAAGGTAATTAATTGCATGGGAACATCTGGTGGATTTGAACCTTGTACCTTCAGGATTGTAGCACTAGGTGACCACCAGATGATGACCAAGATCAGAGTACAAATCATTAAAATTCCTGTAATTGCACAGTAACAGAATACTGAGGCAATATTCTGTGAATAAATTTGATACTTTTGATAAAATAAATAGAAAAGTGCAACAATGAATGAATGGAAATTCAAATTAATAATAATAACAACAACAAAAAATTTTAAAAAGGATATTTTTTATAAGATTCCATTGTTAATCTTTTCAATTTAGTTGTTTCTGTTGTGACATTGCCCGTTTCTTCTCTTACTTAGATTATTTGTATCTTTTATTTCTTTTTCTTTATTAGGTTTCCTAGCAGTTTGTAGATTTTATTGACCTATTAAAAGAATCAACTCCTGGTTTTGTCAATGGTTTCAATTGTTTTCCTGTCTCTATTTCATGTATTTCTGCTCTAGGTTTTATAATTTCACTTTTAAAGAGCATTTTCTTGTTGTTTATTTTCAATTTGTTTGAGATGTTGAGTTAGACAGTCAATTGTCATTTTTTCCTGCCTTTTCATATGTTTGCTTCTTGCTATAAATAGTACCCTAATTACTGCTTTGGCTGTTTTCCAGAGGGTTTGTTAAGTTGTATTTTCATTGTCATTTGCTTCAAGAAACTTTATAATTTTATTTTTTATTTCTTCTCTTACTCATGTTCAGCTTCCAAATGTGTGATTTCCCCCTCCCTTTCTATTCTTGTTATTAATTTCTAATTTTGTAGCATTGTGGTCTGGTAAGGTGCTTTTTATTATTTCTATGTTCTTTAATTTATTGAAGTTTGCCTTGTGATCTAAAATATAATCTATTCTGGAGAATGTTCCATGCACATTTTAGAAAAAGGTATACTGTGCTTTTTCTGTGTGCATTATCCTGTATATATCTATGAGATCAAGTTAGTCTGTTCTGTGGTTTAATTCTTCAGCATCTTTGTTGAGTTAATTTCTGGTAGTTCTATCTTTTCTTGAGAGTGGTCCATTGAAGTCTTCTACTGCTATTAATAGTGCTACTGTGCATTTCTATTTCTAGTTCTGTTAATGTTTTCTTTGTATATTTTTCTTTTCTTTTTTAAATTTTATTA
>NW_006400042.1:2976571-2990468 GCF_000299155.1 Elephantulus edwardii | reverse complement strand
AGGACTTCTAGTGTTGTTCCTAGCTTTTCTGTAATGAAGTTTATAGTCCTTGGTTTTAGTCCTAGGTCCATGATCCACCTTGAGTTGGTTTTTGTGTCTTTGTATATTTTTCAGCTCTACCATTTGCTGCATATATATATTTATTGTTTTGATGTTCTCATGTTCTATTGACCCTTTAAGCATTATAGAGTTGCCTTCCGTGTCCTTTGTGATGGTTTTTTCATTGAAATATATTTTATCAGAAATTAATATTATTACTCCTTTTTTTTCCCTGGTTGCCATTCGCTTCGGTTTTATGTGTTGGGTTTTTTTTTGTTTGTTATGGTTTTTTGGTCCCCCCCATCCTCTTCATTTTTAGTCCTTCTTTATCCTTACTTTTGGGTGTGTGTCTTGTAGATAGCATATTGATGGGTTTTGTTTATTTATTCAATCTTCTACTCTTTTTCTCTTCAGTGGTATATTTAAGCCATTCACATTTAGTGTAATTATTGAGAGGCTAAGTTTTGTTGCTATCAGTTTGCTTCATTTTTTTTTGGTATTGTTGCTGATTACTTTGGTCCATCCTGCTTTCTGTGGCACTTCTGTAAGAAGGACTTTTCTCAGTTTTCCCTGCAACAAGCGTCTTGTTTTTACAAACTCCCTTAAGTTCTGCTTTTTTGAGAATATCTTGATCTCTCCTTCATATTTGATGGATAGTTTTGCTGCATGCAGTATTCTTGTTTGACAGTTGTATTCTTTGAGTGTTTGATATATGTCATTCTACTGTCTTCTTGCTTACTTGTTTTCTGCTGAGAAATTGGAACTTAATCTTGTTTGCTCTCTCTTATAGGCTACTCTTTGCTTCTCCCTCGATGATTTCAGAATTCTCTCTTTATCTTTGGTTCTTGCAAATTTGACTATAACTTACCTTGGTGTTTTTCTGTTAGGCTCTGTTTTACATGGTGTTCACTCAGCTTCTTGACAGCAGAAGTGGCATTCACTTCCAAAAAAAGCTTGCTTCCAAGATGCTGAACTGAGAAAAAATGAAAACTTTGGGTTCAAGACTTTCATTCATAGGATTGCTATGGGGCGTCTACAACTCTACAGCACTTAACAACAACAACGTTCTTCATTATACCTAGAAACTTTTTTTCTATTGATTCTTCTATAACTTTCTCAGTGTCTTTACCTGCTTTTTCCTGTTCCAGGATTCCAATTATACAGATGTTATTCCTCTTGATGGTGTCCCACATTATTCTAAGGCTTATTTCTTTTGCCTTCACTTTTGATTCTGCTTTTTGTTTTAGCAGATCAGTGGTGAAAATTCTATCTTCAGTTTCACTACTTCTGTGTTCCAATTCTTCATCTCTGTTCATATGTCCCTCCACATTTTGACAGTATCTGAAATGTTGGTCCTCAAATTCTGGATTGTGGCTTATTGTTTTTCCAGAGCCTCTAATGCCTCATTTATTTTATATGTGTTGTGTTAGATTGCCTTTTTAAGTTTCCCTTAATTTTTGCTTGCAGAGTCCTGTAATTCTTTGAGTTTGTCTTTTACCCATTGAAAATATTCAATCATTGTTATTTTTTTAATTCTGTGTCAAAAAGTCTCATTAGAATTTCTGGCTTCTGGAAATTAATTTGTATTGTGTGCAATCACTTGTTATGCATCAGAGAGTTGGACAATGACTAGGAAAGATAAAAGAAGACTTGATGCCTTTGAATTGTGGTGCTGGAGAAGAGTATTGAATTTACCATGGGCTGCCAAGAAAACAAACAGATTCATCCTGGAGAGGGTTAAACCAGGCTGCCCCTTGGAGGCAAGGATTCTGGGGCTTCATATGACATACTTTGGACATGTTGTAAGGAGAGACAGGTCCTTGGAGAGGGACATCATGCTTGAAAGGGTGGAAGGACGGGGCAAGAGGGGAAGACCCTCTCTGAGGTGGATTGATTCAGTAACTGGGGTAATCGGGATGGGTGTGTCAGAGGCAGTGCGATTGACACAGGATAGAGCAGGGTTTAGAGCTGTTGTACATAGGGTCACTATGAGTCGCAAGCTACTCGATGGCACATAACAACAACAACAACAACAACAACACTTTTTTTGAGGTGTGACATCTTCTTTTTTTCTTTCTTTTTTTAATTTTTTTTTTGAGGTGTGACATTTTGTTTTAGATTTGTATTGGGTGTAAGATAGTATGCTTCTTCTGTGTTATTGCTATAGTACAGTTTTTCATGCCTGAGACCTCAGAGGCTCTTCATCTGAAAACCTTGGCTCAGGAAGTCACTTCTCCAGAGGACGGCAGGGCAGCTATCCTGCCTGAGTTTCTCTCTGAATTTTGACTCAAGGGAAGATTTGCTTCAGTTGGGGAGAAATATAACCTGTGAGTTAACAGTCTTCTCTGTCAGCTATGCCAGGTAGGCCCAACGTGCCCAGTGCTAAAGGCAACTCAAGCTCTGGGATGGTAAAGGAAATGGGATAATCTGTGGTATTGAAGTCCCTGGCACAATTCAGAGGGATGGCAGTGAGTCATCCTCCAGATAGTAGGGTGTCAGTTGTCAGGGCCAAGTCCTCCAGGCAGTGCTTCCAGGCAGCATGCACGATTGTCCTGGTGGTGGGGCTGAGGGGGGCAGATCCTCCAAGTGGCTGGTTTGGGAGTGTAGATGGTGATGCTAGGGACCACCAGGCAAGAGGGGCTGAGGCCTCCAGGCAGAGGGGCTGGTACCTCCAGGCAGTGGATCTAGTGTCCTCTAGGCAGTAGGCCTCAGTCTAGTGCTCCAGGTTGGAGGGCATTCTAGGCCACACTAAGAACTTTTTAATACAGATACCTGGTTAATCAACTGAAACATATTCATGGCTTCCAACAAAGTATGTAGTGACTTTGATTTGGTTTTTAATGTAATGTGAAATGTGGATCTTGTTTCAGTTTTTTGCAGAACTCCAATCGTGCATACATTTACAAAGTTTTTCCTTTACCTACTTAATGGATTTTGTCTCTTTGTCAAAGATCAGTTGACCAGAGGAAAACGGGTTGATTTCTGCATTCTCCTCTGTATTCCACAGGTCTATGTGTCTGTCACTGTAGTAGTAATATGCTGTTTTGATTGCTAAAGCTGTGTATTGGTTTTTGAGATAAGGAACTGTGATACTTACAATTTTATTTCTCTTGTTCAGTAGAACTTTACCTATTCTCTTTAAAGTTCTCTTTACTCTCTAGATAAAGGTGGAAACTAACTTTTCCTTCTCCTTGAAGAATGGCATCAGTATCTACAACCAGGTTGTTGTTGTTGTTGTTAAGTGCCATCGAGTCGCAGGTGGTTTATAGCAACCCTATGAAGGAGAGACCTCAATGCTTGGGTGCCTTTCATCCTCTCTCCAGGTTCATAGGGTTTCCAGAGAAAAGCTATTATGGAAGTGGATGCCACTCCTTCCAAGCTTGGTTTAATCAGGGAGCTCCACTCCATTCTCTCTCTGCGTTGGGTAACCAATCATTAGCACATTTGACACATCAGTGTCACAGTGTTCAGCCTCACAGCAACCACAAGTGACCTCTGTACGGCAACTTGTACACCAGGACTATATGACCTAGAGCAATGTCTGAACAAAAACAATGAAAGACTGTGGCCCGAGGGCCCCATGGTGTCTTATCAGCCCAGCAAGCCCAAATGCTGGCAAACTCCCTGCCCCAGGTTGTTGTTGTTACTGTTATGTGCCGTCGAGTCATTTCCGACTCATAGCAACCCTATGTACAACAGCCCTAAATCCTGCTCTATCCTGTGCCAATCACATTGCCTCTGACACACCCATCCCGATTACCCCAGTCACTGAATCAATCCACCTCATAGAGGGTCTTCCCCTCTTGCGCTGTCTCTCCACTCTACCCAGCATGATGTCCCTCTCCAAAGACCTGTCTCTCCTTGCAACATGTCCAAAGTATGTCAGACGAAGCCCCAGAATCTTTGCCTCCAAGGAGTAGCCTGGTTTAACCCTCTCTAGGACGAATCTGTTTGTTTTCTTGGAAGTCCATGGTACATTCAATACTCCTCCAGCACCACAGCTCAAAGGTGCCAATTCTCCTTCTGTCCTCCATAGTCATTGTCCAGCTCTCTGATGCTTAACAAGTGATTGCAAAGACCATGGCCTGTATCAGGCGCACCTTCGTCTCCAAAGAGACACCGTTGCTCTTGAGTACTTTAGAGAGGTCCCTAACAGCAGACTTTCCCATCGCAATACGTGTTTTGATTTCCTGGCTGCTGGTGCCAAGAGTGTTGACTGTGGAGCTGAGCAAACGGAAGCTGTGAACAATCTCAATCTCTTCGCCATCCATCCTGATGCTACCAATTGCTTGCCCCAGGAGATGATAAAATAGATGAATGGTATTTTTCGTGATGGTGTCCACATTATTCTTAGGTTTTCTTCTTTTTCCTTCTTTTTTGATTCTGCTTTTTGTTTTAGCAGATCGGTGGTGACAATTCTATCTTCTATTTCACTGGTTCTTTGTTCCATCTCTTCAACTCTGTTCATGTGTCCCTTCATCATGTTGACAGCATCTGAAATCTTGTACATCATATTTTGGATTGTGGTTTCTTGTTTTTCCAGTGCCTCTTTCCCCCTTAGTTTTATCTGCATTGTTTTGGATTCTTTTTTTAAGTTCCTCCTGATTTTTGCTTGCAGTGTCCTGTAATTCTTCAAGTTTGTTTTTCACCTATTGAAAATATTAAATTGTTTTTCTTTTTAATCCTGTGTCAGAAAACTCTATCAGACTTTCTGGCTTCAGGAAATTCATTGCTACTGTGTCTCTTTTTAGGAGTGATATCTTGCTTTGGGCTTGTGTGGGAAGTAGTCTGCTTCTGGACATAGTTGACCAGTTCAGCAAAGTGGCAGGATACAGGATCAACATACAAAAATCAGTTGGATTTCTCTACAGTGACAAAGAGAATACAGAGCTGGAGAGAAGACAAACAATACCCTTCACAATAGTTAATCATAAGATTAAATACTTGGGAGTAAATCTAACCAGAAGCACAAAGGATCTATTCAAAGAAAATTACAAAACTTTACTACAAGAAACAAAAAGAGACCTTGGGAAGTAGAAGAATATTCCTTGCTCATGGATAGGAAGACTCAATATTGTGAAAATGGCAATACTACCAAAGGCAATTTACAAATTCAATGCAATCCCAATACAAATACCAATCCCTTTCTTCAAGGAGACAGAAAAGGCAAACTCCAGTTTCATGTGGGTTGGAAAGAAGCCCTGAATAAACAAAGAGAAACAAGGTATGAGGCATCTCACTCCCTGATTTCAAATCCTACTACACTTCCTTGGTGGTCAAAACAGCATGGTAAGCCGCCTCCCCCTTCTCCAGCTCTGCCTCAGCTCCTTCACCGCGTGTCTTGCACTCGGAGAGCCGCAGCTGCAGCAGCAAGGACAGTCTGTGCAGCGCCAGGCCGGGCACGCCAGCGGCAGCCAGAGAGGACGCCAGGGCGCGCCGCAGTCAGCCACCCTCAGCCTCCGCAGCAGCTGCTGACCCGCCACCATGGCCCGGGGAAAAGCCAAGGAGGAAGGAGGCTGGAAGAAATTCATCTGGAACTCGGAGAAAAAGGAGTTTTGGGGCAGGACCGGTGGCAGTTGGTTTAAGATCCTTCCCTTATATGTAATATTCTAAGGCTGCTTGGCTGGCATCTTCATCGGAACCATCCAGGTGTTGCTGCTCACCATCGGTGAATTTAAGCCTACCTATCAGGACCGCGTGGCCCCGCCAGGATTGACTCAGATTCCTCAGATCCAAAAGACAGAAATTTCCTTTCGCCCATTAGACCCCAAGAGCTACGAGCCCTATGTGCTGAACATAGTTAGGTTCCTGGACAAGTACAAAGACTCAGCCCAGAAGGATGATATGATTTTTGAAGACTGTGGCAATGTGCCCAGTGACTTCAAAGAGCGAGGAGAATATAACAATAAACGAGGAGAGCAGAAAGTCTGCAGGTTCAAGCTTGACTGCTTGGGAAACTGCTCTGGAATAAATGATGAGAGTTTTGGCTACAAAGATGGCAAACCATGTGTCATCATAAAGCTCAACCGAGTTGTGGGCTTCAAACCTAAGCCTCCCAAGAACGAGACTTTGGAAAGTTTCTCACTGATGAAGTATAATCCTTATGTCCTGCCTGTTCAGTGCACTGGCAAGCGCGATGAAGATAAGGATAAAGTTGAAAACGTGGAATATTATGGACTAGGTGGCTACCCTGGTTTTCCTCTGCAGTACTACCCCTACTACGGCAGGCTTCTGCAGCCCAAGTACCTGCAGCGTCTGCTGGCCGTACAGTTCACCAACCTCAGCATGGACACTGAAATTCGCTTTGAGTGTAAGGCGTATGGTGAGAACATTGGGTACAATGAGAAAGACCGTTTTCACGGACGCTTTGATTTAAAAATTGAAATTAAGAGCTGATCACAAGCACAAATCTTTCCCACTAGCCATTTAAAAAGTTAAAAAAAAGATACAAAACCAAAAAACCTACTAGTCTTGAACAAACTGTCATATGTATGGGACCTACACTTAAATCTATATGCTTTACACTAGCTTTCTGCATTTAATAGGTTAGAATGTAAATTTAAAGTGTAGCAATAGCAACAAAATATTTATTCTACTGTAAATGACAAAAGAAAAATAAATTGAGCCTTGGGCGTGCCCATTTTTACTGTAAATTATGATTCCATAACTGACTTGTAGTAAGCAGTGTTTCTGGCCCCTAAGTATTGCTACCTTGTGCATTTTATTTAGTGTACAGTACTATAGGTGCATACTCTGGTCATTTATCAAGCCATGCTTTATCGTATCTGTTTTCTACTTTATGTGAGCAAGGTTTGCTGTCCAAGGTGTAAATATTCAATGGGAATAAAACTAGCATGGTAAAAAAAACAAACAAAAAAACACACAACAGCATGGTACTGGTACAATGACAGGCACATAGATCAATGGAATAGAATTGAGATCCTGGAGATCAGTCCATCTACCTATGGTCAACTGATTTTTGACAAGGAGATGAAATCAGTTAAGTGAGGAAACAACAGCCTTTTTAACAAATGGTGTTGGCAAAATTGGAAAAATATCTGCAGAAAACTGAAGCAAGATCCAAACCTTACTCCATATTAAAAAAAACAAAAACAAAAACAAAAAACCACACCAACTCAAGGTGGATCGTGGACCTAGGACTAAAACCAAGCACTATAAACTTCATTAAAGAAAAGCTTCAAAGAATTCTAGAAGTCCTAATCTGCAACATAAAAAGTCTTCCAAGCATCCTGAAAAATCTACGATCTGGAGAGGATAAAATAGATGAATGGGACCTTCTAAGAATCAAATCCCTATGCACATCCAAAAACTTCTCCAACAGGGTAAAAAGGGAAGGCACTGACTGGGGAAAAATATTTGGTAATGGCATGTCAAACAAGGGGCTTATATCTAGAATTTATAAAATACTAGAGCACCACAACATAGGATATGAACAGATACTTGACCAAAGAAGACATTTGAATGGCAAACAAACACATGAAGAAATGTTCAAAATCCCTAGCTCTAAGTGAGATGCAAATCAAAACAACTATGAGATATCGCAAAATTTAACATAACAGCAAACATCTATTGCTGGCAAAGTTGTGAAGAAACTGGAATCCTTATTCACTGTTAGTTGGAGTGTAAAATGGTGTAACCACTACCATTTGACCCAGCAATTCCACTACTGGGAATATACCCTAAAGAAACCATAAGCGCCACTTAAGCAGATATATGCACACCCATGTTTATTGCAGCTTTGTTTGCAATAGCAAAGAGCTGGAAACAGCCCAAGTGTCCATCAACAAACGAATGGGTAGAGATGCCCTGGTACATTCACACAATGGAATACTATGCAGCATTGAAAAACAAAGAACTCATGAAATATTATACAAAATAGGTGACCCTGGAGGACGTTATGCTGAGCGAAATATCTCAGTCACAAAATGACAAATATTGCATAGGGCCACTGTTGTAAAACTTGACTGACATCAGGGTTGAGGGATGGCTGAGAAAGAGGAGATAAATAATATATACTGCATTGAAACAGATGAGGGAGAGAACTGTTTAAAAGAGATATATGATTAAGTATTATTGTCATGACAAGAGTCCAGAATGAAGGCTGCACAATGGTGTGGAGTTGGGGGGAGGGGTTATATAACAATGAAAGAATTTTTCTTTTACCTTTCAAAGAGAAGAGCAAATTGGGAGGGAGTGGGTGGACAGCGAGAATAGTGCAACAATGAATGAATGGAAACCCTAAGTCTCTGTAAACTTTCATTAAAATTAATAATAATAAAAAAAGAATGGCATCAGTGTGTGTAATAAAGATTGTGTTGAACCTGTAGATTCCTTTTAGCAAGATTTTCATTTTCACAATGTTGAATCTATCCACAAAAGACTATATTCTTCCATTTACGTAGGTTTCTTTTTGTTTCTTGTAGTAGTATTATGTTATTTCTTTCTATAGGTTGCTGCTGTTGTTATTGATTGCTGTCTAGTCAAGCATGACTCATAGCGACTCTAAGAACAAAAGGCCTGAAGCTTTTCTATAACTATCAACATTTATCAAAGTTCCTAGAGTTTCCAGAGGAATGTTGTTTAGGAAATGGATGCCACTCCTGCTTCAAATAGTTATATATATCCCTAAGTATTCTTACAGAGTGTGGAAATTATCGAACAATATCATTAATATCATATGCAAGCAAGATTCTGCTGAAAATTATCCATAAACGTTTAGAACAATATGTCAACAGAGAACTGCCAGATGTGCAGTCTGGATTTAGAAGTGGTCATGGTACTAGGGATATTATAGCTAATGTTAGATGGATCTTGACAGAAGGCAAAGAACACCAGAAGAATGTCTATCTGTGCTTCATTGACTATGCAAAGGCTTTTGACTGTGTGGATCACAAGCTGTGGCTGACTCTGAGATGAATGGGAATCCCAGAATATTTGATTGTGCTTATGTGAAATCTATACTTGGACCAAGAGGCAGTTGTCAGAACAGAGCAAGAAGGGGGTCCGTCAGGGATGTATTTTGTCTCCATACCTTTTCAATCTGTATACAGAACAGATCATCTGAGACGCTGGGCTCTACGAGGAGGAATGTGACATCAGGATTGGTGGAAGAGTCATCAACAACCTGCGTTATGAAGATGACACAACCCTGCTTACTGAAACTGAGGAGGACCTGAAGCCCTTGCTGCAGAAGGTCAAGGACAGCAGCCTCCTATATGGATTGAAGCTCAACATCAAGAAAACAAAGATTCTCGCCACTGGGCCAATTGGCAGCATCAGTATGGATAGTGAAGAGATTGAGATAGTTAAGAGTTTTAGTTTACTTGGTTCCACAGTCAAAGCTCTTGGTAACAGCAGCCAGGAACCAGGAGATGAATTACATTGGGAAAGTCAGCTGTGAGGGACCTCTGAAGAGTACTGAAGAGCAACCACATCAGGCTGGAGACTAAGGTGCTCCTGGTCTGGGCTATAGTCTTCACAATTACGTGCTATGTATCAGAGAGTTGGACAGCGAATACGGATGATAGAAAGAGAATTGATGCCTTTGAGCTGTGCTGCTGGAGAAGAGTGTTGAATATACCATGGACTGCTAAGAGAACAAACAGGTTTGTCCTGAAGAAGGTGAAGCCGGAATGCTCCTTGGAGTCAAGGATTCTGAAGCTTTGTCTGACATACTTTGGGCGTGTTGCACGGCAGGACTGGTTCTTGGAGAGGGACATCATGTTTGGCAGAGTAGAGGGGTGGTGCAGGAGAGGCCTTCGATGAGATGGATCGATTCTGTGGAGTGGTGGGAATGAGTGCATTTGAGATAGCTAAGTTGGCACAGGATAGAACAGTGTTTAGAGCTCTTGTACACAGGTTTGCTATGAGTCTCAAGCGACTCGATGGCACATAACAACAACAACAACAACAATTTCATCTTTTCGTTGACTATTGTCATTAATATTGAGGAGAATAGCCCTCACATGAGAAATTATCCTATTGTGAGAATAGTGTGCTGCCAATGGAAGAGCAGAGACACTAAATCACAAGATGACAGTCCTGACACAGAACCTCAGGGACAAGGACCTTTCCACAGTACTTCCTTGGACAAAAATCATCCTTAATGCTAGTACATGGGATTTGGATCTAAAGCCTCCTAAACCCAAAACGGGCGACAGGCATTATAGAAGTGACTTGAGGCTTGAACCATCATATGAATGGTTGGCTGGAGTGAAGGAGGTGCTGAATGTAATAAAAATAGTAGGGTATAAGAGTGAGGGTTGACAATGAACATAGGAAAATAATGAATAGCTAATGGACACAGCATTGGAGTAAGTGAAAGGAAGGAAGTCAATCTGATAAAATGTATGATCAGACATTATGAGTAATATATAATTATTCATAATACATTATGAACAAGATATGCACTAATGAATGAAGTGGGAAAGGCAGCATAATTTGCATAAATGAGTGAATGAAAACCAATTTATTTGTAAACATTCATCCAAATCACATTTAAAAACAAAGAAAGTAACCAATGATATTCCTTATTCCACAGCCTTTTTGGAATTCAGCTTGAATTTCTGAAAGTTTTCTGTTGTACTGTTCCAACTATTTAAAAAAAATCTTCAGTCAGATTTTACCTTCATATGATATGACATTGTCCAATAATTTTTGCACTCTGTTGGATCATCTTTTTTTTAAAAAAATGGAAATAATTTTATCTTCTGATTGGTCATAGAATATGAATCACAGAATACTACCTGAGATTACAACTTAATTACCATTACTACGAAGAGTAATCTTGATAACACCTAACAATAGATGTGAGTTTGCAGTAAAAAGTAATCTGGGCATGAATGCACAACTCCTGAATGTCAGTCTCCTTGATGTTTATCCCTTGTTTGTTCTTGTGTAAGTTGATAGACAAGAAATATGTCTTTCCCCCCTCAACTTCGGAACTTTAGTTGCCATGTGTGCATAGAACAACCTGAGGCTTTGCAATGATGAAGCAGCATGTGAGAATGAGGGCTTTGAGATTTTCTTCTAAGAAAGTTCTATTTTCTACATAAGCTTCCAGTTCTGGCTACTTTTGTTGAATTTGGTAACACGAAGGACAATGCTGTTTATCAAAAAGAAATGTACAAAATATTTCTACATTTTAGTGAAACCCAGCAGCCCAAAGCTTAGTAACTTCAGAGGGAAATAAATACATGACTGAATCCCTCAGTTTAAAAAGGGTGAAAAGCGAAGAATGGAATAAAAAAATCATATGATAGAGTTTTGGTGCAAATTCAAATCCAGGACAAGATAAAGCTTCTTCTTTCTTTATCATTTTTGTTTGTTAGTTGTTGTCTAGGTAGCTCTGACTCATGGCAAGCTCAGAACAACAGCATGAAATGTTACCTGTTCCTGAACCATTTCCATTGTCATTAGCATGCTCTAGTTAATTGTTGTCGTCACCAAGTGGCCTTTCAACCTTAGGAGCTCATTTTCCAGCACTATATTAAAAAGAAGGATTTAGGGCTGTTGTACATAGAGTCACTATGAGTTGCAGGTGACCCGAATGCACATAACAACAATAGCAACATATTAAAAAGTTTTCCGTGGTTATCCCTAAGATTTCACAGGCTAATTTTTTAATCACTAGGACTCTTTGTCGTCATCTGGAAGCTCTATGAGACCTGTCCTCCATGTAGAAAATGTCATATCCATAACGATAAGAACAAAGCCTGTCAGTTTGTTGGACAGTAGTGTTTAGTGTATAGCTATAATACGTCTGATATTTCATGGAGTTTTCTTCTGTGGAAATATGACTGCTTTTTGATTCTGGATAAAATGTTCTATGGAAAGTGTCAATCTTCCCTCATAAGATTCCTGTTTGTCTGTGTAATGAATTCTTCAAGGCACCAGGTTCTCTTAGTGTTGCAATGACTTCCTGTGACTCTTGGAGAACAGCAGACATTTGCTTAAAACTTCTTCAGGAGAGTGGGGGTGGAATCATGGAAGAGACAGAGAAAGAGCCTTTTGAGATGCAGTCACTTTGGGGGAACTACTTCCTTTGTTCTGTGGAACACAATGCCCAGACTGTTCCATTGGATTAGCTCTTAACACCTGCAAAACAGTTTAATCTTCAAAACCCTTTGAAATGTGGGTTAATTACTCCTTCCAGAATGACTCTGGGCTGAATGTCACTGCTCTGCACTTTGTAATGGGAGAATTGAAGAAGGAGAAAGTTATTTCCCAGCACCAATGAGGAAAGAAGTTACAATAGTCAAGTTACAGTTTTGTGGAATTTAGAGAGGAGCCAGGAAATTGCATCCAAACATAAAATTTGAAAACTAGTCCAAGGCTGTCCTTCTGTAGAAACTAACTGGCTCAGGTGTTCTGTGAAGGAAGGGCTAATGACACTGAATTGAGGTAGGAGCGGCTAGTGCAGTAATTATAAAGATATTAAAAATAAATAAATTAAAAAGGCCAGAAAGAAGGAGACTGACAATGCTGAAAGTCACCAACTAAACAAGAAACATAAGCTATTGAATTTGACCTTTGAAAGAACACTGTAAATTTAGTATCCCAGTTTCAAATGAAGAAAATGCGGCTTACAGATATTTATTTAATGTCCAGTCATACCAATTATGTGTTACTGGACTTCCAAGTACATTGTCTAGGTGTACTGAAACAGGAGGTCATCCATTTGAAAACTCCTCCCTGGAGAACTACCACAAAAGACAAGTGAACTCCCTGGACATCTTTATTACTCTGTAACTTAGTTATTTCCCCAACTTTTTTTTTTTAAATTAAACTAATTTTTAAAGTGTGTGTGTGTGTGTGTACTGTCGGATTGGATCTGACTGATATACAGGAGATTGCCCTTCCTTCCTAAAAAGAGCATCTTGAACCACGGGCCTTTGAGACTGAATGTAAATTAGTTCTGAATCAGACCATATGTCAATTTCTCTAACAAAGGAAACTTGAGGCATAGTCACAGTCTGGTTGAATTCTTGACAGACTTTCTAGTCTGGGAAGTACATTTTCATCTTTCAATATTTCTATATAATCAAGGAAAATACAGTCTCTCTATATAATTGAGTTGCAGAGGTAAGAATTATGATGTGAGATACAAGACAATGAAGAGAAAGTGGTATGTGGCAGGTGGTTGCATGCTGCCGTATGACCTTGGATGGGTTTTTGCCCTATTGTATGACCTGGGCTCTTTGTCAGTAAATAAGATTGACAATCCACTTTCCTGGTAGATGATCAGGAAAATTAAATGTGAAAATACATGTAAAAATTTTAGCGTAGTAGTCGTCATGTTAGTCATGTGTGTTCAGAATCTACCTCAGTCAAGATAGAGGCCAGTCTGTAGGAAGGGGGGAAGGAATTTGTCCACGAAATTTACTGTGGAATGATAATTATTTTCCATTTGAATAATCCACTGAATTAGTAAGGGCATTTTAAACTCCAGAGGGAGGGGATCTATGCTCAGGTTATCCTCTCTGTGGGGCCAGCCTTTCTGTCCATGTGGGGCATCCATGAAAGATGGCTGAGACTGAGGACAAGCTGTATACATTACAGTTGATGACAAGTTATGAGGATTTGTAGTTAGTAAATTAGGAACATTCTTCTGAATGAATTTGCCCTTCATCAGTGGCAGTGTATCACAGAAGCTTGGATCAGCTTTCATAGAAGGAATTCTAACTCACGTCAGCTGTCTGCAACACTAGCCATTAGAAGGTTGGGTGCAAGATCTCAATTTGGATTCCTTCTTTCTTTCTTTCTTTCTTTCTTTCTTTCTTTCTTTCTTTCTTTCTTTCTTTCTTTCTTTCTTTCTTTCTTTCTTTCTTTCTTTCTT
>NW_006400042.1:2962590-2976471 GCF_000299155.1 Elephantulus edwardii | reverse complement strand
TTTCTTTCTTTCTTTCTTTCTTTCTTTCTTTCTTTCTTTCTTTCTTTCTTTCTTTCTTTCTTTCTTTCTGAAAAGGAAACTTCTCCTTCCAAACATCTCCTTCTTCCTTTTCCCTGGGGTAGGCTAATCAGCCAGCTACTTCTACCAGGCTTGGGTAGAGGCACAGTTTTACTATTTGGCCCAATTCAGGATCATCCAAGTCATTCCTTGATCTTGGGCAGTAGTAAATAAGATTCTTAAGGAAGTAAGAGGAACATTGATGGCCTAGTGACAAGAAGCTGCACTGCAATCCCAAAGGCGTGCAGCTCAAATCTCAACAGCTGCTCCATGGGAGGATGGACAATCTCCTCCCATGTGATTAACTGCGTCTGAAAACCCACAGGAGGTCAGCTATTTTGTTGTTTCTGACTTGACAACAACAATACGGAAGTAAGTACCATTTTTATACTTCCACACAGATCAGCTGGAATTGGTAGTTCAATGGCAAAGTATTTGCCATATGGTCCCATGTGGTCCAAAGTATTTTCTGTGACTGCTCTACGTATAAGCAGTCAAAGTCAAAAGTCAAAGTCATTACCATGGAGTCAGAACCAACTCATATCTGACTTTTCATGAGTATTGTTATTCTTGCTTTCTTATAGATATTGTTTGCTTGCTATGTATTTTTTACCCTTTAATTTTTAATCTATCTTTCCTCTCATTTTTTAGATTTGTCTCTTATAAGCAACATAAAATATTAATAAACTGTATTATTTTTATCTAATCTACTACCCCTTTTCTCATAATTGGTGCAGTTTAAGCCATTCACATTCAGTGTGATTACCCACAGGCCACATTTTATTGTTACCATTTTGCTGTGTTCCTTTTTCTGTTGTTTCTGATTGTATTTGGTCCATCCGCCTTTGTTGTCTCTGTGTGAATGACTTCATTCGATATATCTTTTAGAGTTTGTCTTATTTTCACAAATTCCTTAAGTCTCTGATTTTCTTTGAATGACCCAATTTCTCCTTCCTATTTGATGGACAGTTTTGTTGGGAACAGGGGTCTCAGTTGGCAATTATTTTCCTTCAGCCTTTTCTATATGCCATCCTATTGTATTCTTGCTTGCACAATGTATATGAATGATTATATAAAACACAATGTACATGAATGAAACACAATGTCTATAGGTGTGTTCCGACTTGAAGGTAAATAACAACAAAAACATTCAATCTGTGTGAGGAATCCATATTTGTTCCCATTTCCAAGAGAGACAATCCAATAGAAAATGGACATTATAGCATAGTATCATTAATAGCACATGTAAGCAAAATACTGTTGAAGTTTATTTTTTTTAAAAAAATGGCTACAACAGTGCATAGATAGAAAACTGCCAGAAGTTCAGAAGAGGCCAAGGCATCAGGAATATTGTTGCTCATGTCAGAGGGATCTGGGTTGAAAGCAGAGAATATCAGAAAAATGTCTATTTATATTTTACTGACTATGCAAGGGCATTTTACTATGTGGATCATAACAAACTATGACTAACATTGAGAAGGATGAGAATCCCAGAATCTTAATTGTGCTCATGTAGAACCTATATCTAGACCAAGAGGTTGTTATATTAACAGAGCAAGGGAACACTGTTGTTATCGTTGTGTACCATTGAGTCAATTGTAACTCATAGTGACCCTCTATACAATAGCCCCGAAAACCTGTTCTATCCTGTGCCAACCTTATTGTCCCTGACACACCTCCCCTAGACCAAGAGGCTGTTATATTAATAGAGAAAGGGAACACTGCTGTTGTTGTGTGACATTGAGTCAATTGTAACTCATAGTGACCCTATGTACAATAGCCCTGAAACCTGTCTATCCTGTGCTAACCTTATTGTCCCTAACACACCTACCCTTATTACCCAAATCATGGAATCAGCTCATCTCATTGAGGATCTTCCTCTCTTGCATCGTCCCTCCACTCTTCCAAGCATGATGTCCCTCTCCAAGGACTGGTTCCTCCTTGCAAAATGCCCAAAGTATATCATGTGAAGCCTCAGAATCCTTGCCTTCAAGGAGCAGTTTGATTTCACCCTCTCCAGGATGAACCTGTTTGTTCTCCTGGCAGTCCATGTTATATTCAATACTCTTTTCCAGCACTACAGACCAAAGACATCAACTCTCCTATCATCCCTAGTCATTTTCAAGCTTTCTGACACAAAACAAGTAATTGCAAAGACTGTGGCCTGGATCAAGAGCACCTTAGTGTCCAGACTGACATTGTTGTTCTTCAGTACCCTGGAGAGGTCTCTGACAGCAAACTTCCCCTACGCAATTCATCTTTTGATGTCCTGGCTGCTGGTACAAAGAGTGTTGATTGTGGAGCTAAGCAAATTAAAGCTGTTAACAATCTGAATCTCTTCATGGTCTATCATAATTCTGCCAATCAGCCCAGAGGTGAGAATTTTTGTTTTCTTGATGTTGAGTTTCAATCTATATTTAAGGATGAAGTCCTTGACCTTCTGCAGCAAATGTTCCAGGTTCTCCTTAGTTCCAGCAAGCAGGGTGTGTCATCTGTATAACACAGGTTGTTTATGAGTTTTCCTCCAATCCTGATGCTACACTCTCCTCATAGAGCCCAGCTTCCTGGATGATCTATTCTGCATTTAGATTGAAAAGGTATGGAGATAAACCCTTCCCAATTTTGAACCATGCAGTGTTTCCTTGCTCTGTTCTGACGACCGCCTATTGGTTGAAGTATTGGTTTTGCATAAGCACAATCAAATGTTCTGGGATTCCCATTCTTCTCAGAGTTAGCCACAGTTCATTGTGATCCATACAGCCAAATTCCTTTGCATAGTCAATGAAACAACAGACATTCTTCTGGTGCTCTATGTTTTCAGCCAAAATCATCTACTATTAGCTATAATATCCCTTATACCCCAGCATCTGCTAAACCCAGCCTGTACATCTGGCAGTTCTCTGTTGATGTACTTTTCCAGTTCTTTTTGGATCATTTTCAGCAGAATCTTGCTTGCTTGTGATATTAATGATATTCGATAATTTCCACACTTTGTCAGGTCACCTTTCTTCAGGATGGGAATAAATATAGATCTCTTCCAGTCAATTGACCAGGTGGTTGTCCTCCAGATTTCTTGGCACAACTTGGTGAGTGAATCCAGGGCAGCATGTTTGTTGAAATATGTCAATTAGTATACTGTCAATTTCTTGGGTCTTGTTTTTTTGCCAATGCTTTCAAAACAGCTTGAACTTCCTCTTTCATCACCACTGGCTCTGACATGTCAGGGTTATATCCTCTTTCCACAATTATTCAGTCTATGTGTTGACCACATCATTCAAGAAGCTGGACTCTGAAGAAGGATGTGGCATCAGGATTAGAGGAAGACTTACTAACAACCTGTGTTGTGCAGATGACAACCTTGCTTGCTTGAGGATTTTAAATTCTTGCTCAGAGATTTTAAAAAATAACAACCCCTACAATATTCAAAATACTCAACATCAAGAAAACAAAGGGCCTTACTCCTGGGCTAATATACAACATAATTTTAGATGGAAAAAGGATTGAAATTTCCAATTACTTCATCTTTCTTGGATCCACAGTCAACACACTTGGTATCGACAGTCAGTCATTCAGGAAGTATGTTAAATTAAGCAAGTCTGATGTCAGAGACTTCTCCAAAGTACTGAGGAACAATGATCCTGTTTGAAGACTAAGGTACACCTAACTTAGGGTATGGTCTTGGTTGCTATGTTTTGCCAACTGACTTTGATGTCCTCCAAAACTATTGTCCTGAGATGCTAAACCCAACAACTCATTCCTTTAAAATAATAGACTGTGATTAAGGAATGTACATAGCTTTTTTTTTTTGCTTATTATGCTACATACATGGATATATTTACATCATATACTAATATGCATGTAAAGATATTGTTGGTAAAAATCTATGTATTTTCATGGGTAGTCCTTTTCACCTTTCTATATCTGCTCATCTTGTCAGTCTGCCTATATGCTAGTAGATTAACATTTATTACTGCTTATATTACAGGATTATGCATGTTAACAGTGTTTTGTTGACTGTATTTATTTCTTATGCACCTATATATGCTTTCCTTTACTTTAGTGGTATTGTATTAATCTTTCACACATATTGCCTTTCTTTTAACCCATATTAATACTTTCCTATCAAGAACAGAAGGAAATTGATGCCTTTGAGCTGGGGTGCTGGAGAAGAGTATTGAGTGTACAATGGTCTGCTAGGAAAACAAACAGATTCATCCTGGAAAGGGTTAAACTGGGCAGCTCCTTGGAGGCAAGGATTCTGAGGCTCCATCTAGCATACTTTGGATATGTTGTAAGGAGGGACCGGTCCTTGGAGCGGGACATCATGCTTGGGAGGTGGAGGGACAGCACAGCAGGGGAAGGCCCTCTATGGATTGATTCAGTGACTGGGGTAATTGGGATGGGTGTATCAGAGCCGGTGCAATTGGCACAGGACAGAGCAGAGTTTAGGGCTGTTGTACATAGGGTCATTATAAGTCGCAAGCGACTTGACAGCACATAACAACAACATCATCTATTTAATGATTTTTTTCTTCCCTTTCCCTAGCAATCATCTTTTGTGTATAAACCTTTCTTTAGCTTTATTATAGCATTATATGTATGCACTCAAGAATATTTTTTATTCATGTACATTGTGTTTTATAGTCATTCATATGTATTATGTCTCATGTAATTAATTATTAATTATCTATGCCTATTATCACCCCGTCTCTTTAAGCACCCATTGTATTTTCCTATTCTTTCATCACCTCCTTGCCCATTAACCTCGCAATCCCAATTATTTTCTCCCTTTCTCCTTATTTCACCTTTTTCTTCTTCCCTTCCCTTTCCTCTTTTGAACATTTATACATATCTTGTTCAGTTATCCTATTTCACAATGGCAGTCTTACATAATATTTGTCCTTATGTGACTAAGTTATTTCACTCAGCATATTTCTCTGTAGACTCTCCCAAGTTATATAGTATTTTATGAAATCATTATTCCTTAATGCTGCATAGTATTCGATTGTGTGAGTGTACCACAATTTGTCAATCCATTCATTTATTGATAGGCATTTGGACTATTTTCATTTTCTCCCTATTGTGAAAGATGCATCTATGAACATAGCTGTACACATCTCCATTTGTGTCTCACTTCTGATTTCTTTGGGATATATTCCTAGCGGTGGAATTGCTAGATCTTACTGGATTTCTGTGTTCAGCTTTTTGAGGAAATGTCAAGCTGCTTTCTATAGTGGTTGTTCCATTTTATAATCCCACTAGCAATGCATAAGAGTTCCAATCTCTCCGCATCCTCTCCAGCATATATTGTTTGCTGTGTTGTTAAACTTCTACCGCTAGTGGAGTGATACGATATCTCATTATAATTTTGGTTTTCATTCTTTCCAATTGCTGGTAATTTAGAACATTTCCTCGAGTGTTTGTTGGCCATCTGAATGTCCTCTTCTGTGAAGTCTTTTCGCATCTTTTGTATATTTTGTGGTTGTGCTATCAGTCTTTTTCTTGTGGAGTCACCTTTGGTACTTGTATGTGCTTGCTTGTTCATAGTTTCCTTTTAGATATACAGTACTTGTCTGTCTACTTGCATTATTGAATGACTTTCATGTTGTTGTTTTCAGCTGCTGTAAAGTTGGGTCTGACTCTTGGTGCCCATATAAGAAGCTGACCTGAACACTTCCATGATAGAACATGCAATGAAGATGAGTTAATGATAACGGATGATTAAAATGCAAAAGTTGGAAACAAAAAAGGCCTGATAATTGGAAAATACTGACTCAGTGATGGAAATGAGGCTAGAATTAGAATGATAGAATTTTGTACAATTATTAACTCATTGTAAATACCTTTAAAAAACATAAACAGTGACTAAGCACATGGGCTTCATCTGATGAATTGACTAGACAAAAATCAGACTGATCACATCTGTGGAAAAACTCGATGGAGAAGTTTAATAACAGCAGTCAAAACAAGATCAGTGGCTGACTGTAGATCATCAATTACTCATGTGCAAGTTGTCTGTCCCACTTGAATTTAAAAATCACCTCAGAAATAAATCTGGTATTTAGAGAGTTCTGGTGGTCTACTGGCAAGAATTTATGCTGCAATCCCAAAGGGACATGGCTAAAGGCAACAAGCACCTCTGAGGAAGAACAATGAGCAGTTTCCTCCTGTGTGACTAACTACCTCTGAAAACCCACCAGAGAGTCAGCTATGGGTTGGTTCTAACTCTATGGTGCACAGCAACAACAACAACAACATGCAGATGTTTAAATGTCGTAAGATTTAGTATTATAACAAATAAGTCTATGATAGATGATATCTAAAGACATTAGAAATTACTCCATTTATGTTAAATATTCAGAATATGTAAATCCATAGAAGCAGAAATGGATGACTATGGGGAGAAAAAAAATGAGTGAAAAGTAATTGCTTAATGCACAGAGTTTTATTATCAGATGACAAAAACACTTAAAAACTAGATAGAGGTAGTAGTTACACAAATTGTGAGTGTACTAAATGCTATGAAATGTATACTTAAAAATGATTTTGTGAACTTCACCTTAGTCAAAGACTATGAATAGTAAAAAAAAATCACCCCAAAACAAAATAAACCCCAAACATGAATAAATCTGATACATTGAATTCTAAGACTACATGAACTGTGAGATGGCATTAAGGATTAATGAAAGCAAAAGCATTAAGAAAGCAAAAAGTTCTTTAGAAGATAATAAAGACTAAACAAAAGACCAAAATGGATGCCAAAAGAGACTCAGAAACTTAAATTTGTTGTTTTGTTATGGTGACCCTACAACAGCCCTAAGCCCTGCTCTATCCCTTGCCAATATCATTGTCTCCAACACACCTATCCCCATTACTCTAATGACTAAATCAGTCCATCTCATTGAGGGTCCTCCTTTCTTGCACTGTCCCTTCACCCTCCCAAGCATGACGTTCCTTTCCAAGGACTGATCTTGCCTTACAGCATGTCCAAAGTATGTCAGATGAAGTTTTGGAATCCTTACCTCTAAGGAGCAGCCTGGCTTCACCTTCTCTAGGATGAACTTGTTTGTTCTCCTAGCAGTTCATGGTATGTTAAATACTCTTCTCCAGCCCCATAGCTCAAAAGCATCAATTCTCCTTCTATTATCCCTAGTCATTGACCAGCTTTCTGATACATAGCAAGTAATTGCAAAGTCTCCAGAGTAGTGATGTACTGACATCGTTGCTCGTCAGTACTTTGGAGAGGTCTCTAACAGCCGACTTTCCCAATGCAATTAATCATTTAATTTCCTTTCTTCCAAGATTGTTGATTGTAGAGCCAAACAAACTGAAGATGTCAACAATCTCAATCTCTTCATCATCTATCATGCAAATGGCCCAGTGGTGAGAATCTTTGGGTTTTTTTGATGTTGAGTTTCAATCCATATTTCAATCCTGCAGCAAATGCATCAGGTCCTACTCAGTGTCAGTAAGCAGGGGTGTCATCTGCATAACACAGATTGTTTATGAGTCTACCTCCAATCCTGATGCCATATTTCTCCTCATAGAGCCCAGCTTCCTGGATAATCTATTCTGTATATAGATTGAAAACATATGGAGATAGGACACATTCTTGATGCACAGCCTTCCCAATTTTGAACCATGCAATGTTTCCTTGCTCTGATTCAAGTGCAGGTTTTGCAGAAGCACTAATAAGTGTTCTGGGATTCCCATTCTTCAGATTCAGCCGCAGTTTGTTGTAATCCACACACTCAAATGCCTTTGCATAGACAATGAAACACAGACATTCCTCTGGTACTCTGCTTTCAGCCAAGATCCATCTGACATTAGCTATAATAGCCCTAGTGTCACGGCCTCTTCTAAATCCAACCTGCACTTTAGGTAGTTCTCTGTTCCAGTTGATTTTTTATAATCTTCAGCAGAATCTTGCTTGCATGTCATATCAATGATACTGTTCGGTAATTTACACTCTGTCAGATCACCTTTCTTTGGAATGGGAACAAATAAAGATCTCTTCCAGTCAGTTCACCAGGCGGTTGTCCTCCAGATTTCTTGGCACAACTTGGTAAGTACATCCAGGGAAGCGTCTGTTTGTTGAAATATGTCAATCAGTATACCATCAATTCTTGTTTTTTGTCAATTCTTTCAGAGTAGCTTGAACTTCTTCCTTCATCACCATAGGCTCTTGCTTGTATGTTGTTTCATGAAGTTCTATGTGTCCACCAATTCCTTTTCTTTTAATGCCTCTTGTATCATTTAATATTCTGCCCAAAGTATCCTTAAGTATTATAACTTGAAGTTCTAATTTGTTCTTCAATTTCTTCAACTGAAGAAATGCTGAGCGAGTTTGGACCTTTTGATTTTCTGACTCCAGCTCCTTGCACATTTCATTGTAATACTTATTTTGTCTTCCTGCACTGCCCTCTGGAACCTTCTGTTCAGCGCCTTAATATCTTGATTTCTTCCCTTTCTTTGGCTTCTCAGCACTCCAGTGCAATATTTAGAGTTTCTTCTGACATCCATCTTTTCTTCCTCCTCTGTCTTTGTAATGACCTTTTGTATTTTTCCTGGATGATATTCTTGATATCCTCCCACAGCTCATCTGGCTTCCCTCATTAATGTCCAAGGCCTCAAACCTGTTCCTCAGATGGTTTTGAAATTCAGGTGGAATAGACTCAAGGTCAAATTTTGGTTCCTGTGGACTTGAATTTTCCTCAGCTTCAGTTTGGACTTGCATGAGTTGTTGGTGTTTTGCTCCACAATCAGCACCTGGCTGATATTGAGTTTCTCCATCGATTCAATCTGATTTCCATGCATACCATAAGCTGAAATCCATGTGTATAGTCTGTGTTTATGTTTCTTATAAAATGTATTTGTAATACAGAGATGTTGAAACAAAGGGAAGAAATGAAGTGAAAGAGTTGAACAGAAGGTTTTTTAGGTTTTCTTTAAAAAATTGTACTGATTTATTTACAAAATTTGAATACATTGTTTTTCACAAAAGATCCTTCCCATTTTCTTCTCTCCATCCACTCATCGAATTGAGCAAACCTATGATTAACATCTTCTTCTCCCTCCCATCCTCACTTCTCTTTCTCCACCCCCACTTTCTGATCCTCATACTCATTCTACAACAAGTTTTATAAAGTATTTTTCCTTGTGGGACTGAGTTAGTTCAATCAGCATAATGGTCTCCAGTCCCTCCCAAGTTAGGTAATAATTTACAAAATCGTTGGTCCAGCTTCTCAATCCACTCAGTTGTGTTTGAACACCTACACTGTTTCTATGTTCTTGTTATGGTGAATAATGCTGCTATCAACATTGGTGTACAAGTCTCTGTTTAAGCCTCAGTTCTCATTTTCTTGGGGTATATTTCAAGCAATGGAATAGCTGAATCATATGGAATTACTATGTTCAGCTTTTTGAGGAAGCACCAAACTGCCTTCCAGAGTAGTTGTACAATTGTACAATTCCAATAATAATGTGAAAGTGTTCCTATCTCACCACATCCTCTTCAACATTTATTACTTACTGTCCTGTTAAACTTTGTCACTGTTATAGGAGTGTGATGGCATCTCATTGTGGTTTTGATTTGTATCTCTCTTAGTGACATGGAGCATTTCATCATATGTCTGTTGAGCATTTGAATATCTTCCTTTGTGAACATTTTTTCCATATGTTTGTCCATTTTGTAATTGCATTATCAGTCTTTTTCTTGTGGAGGCCCAGGAATATTCTATAAGCTTTCATTAGGAGATTGCCAAATGTTTGTTCCCAGTTGGTAGGTTTTCTTTTCACACTGTTGGGAAAAGTTTTTGATGAACACAGGGATTTAATCTTTAGAAGGTCCCATTCCTCAAGTTTTTTTTTAATTACCTCCCCTTGTTGAATACCATCAAATAGTATCCAACTGGTACAGGAGAAAAAGGTCCATCCTTCTCCAGGAGAGCATCTTGTCAATTGGAATCATGTTTCTTCTTGCCACTAGGCCACCAGTGTTCCCCATTCATCAATTTTATACTGTTCAGATTGTGCTTTTCTGGCTGTATTTGGCAGTCTCTTAATACTGTAAACTAGGGATTCTAAGCTTGATCCCAGTTTGTCTTTTATTTTATGATTTTGGGCTTTACTCCCAAGTTGAATAGAAAGTTTTTAAAGACAGCTTGAAAAGACAAAGCAGAGTATAAGGACATGTGCAAAGAGCTGATGTTAGGATATAAAAAGAGAAGAACATGCCTACCATGTTTTAAGCTGAAAGAACTAAAAAATAAATTCAAGTCTCAAGTTACAACAGTGAAGTATTCTTAGGGCAAAACCTTGAATGATACAGGAAGCATCAAAAGGAGATGGAAGGAATACACAAAGTCACTGTACAAAAAAATTTGTTAACTCTATAACTTTTCAGGAAATACTGTATGTTCAAGAACTAATATAATAAAGGAAGACATTCAAGTTGCACTCAAGAGTTTGGCAAAAAACAAGACTCCATGAATTGATGGAATACCAATTGGCATGTTCCAACAAACAGATGGAGCCCTGGATATGCTCACCAGCCTATGCCAAGAAATTTAGATGGCAACTATGTGGCCAACTGCCAGGGAAAGATTGATATTGGTAACTGTGCCCAAGAAAAGTGATCCAATAGAATGTGGAAATTACCAAACAGTGTCAGTATCATTGCTTGCTAAAACTGAGAAGGATCAGAAGCACTTGCTGCAGAAAGTCAATGACTGCAGCTTTCAATATGGACTGAAACTCAACATCAAGGAAACAAAGATCCGCACCACTGGACCAATTGACTGCATCATCATGGACTGTGAAGAGACAGTGATTGTTAACAGCTTCGCTTTGCCTGGCTCCACAATCAACTCTTTTGGTACCAGCTGCAAATAAATAAATAAATAAATAGATAGATAGATAGATAGATAAATAAATAAATAAATAAATAAATAAATAAATTTAATTGCCGTGGAGGGAGTCTACTGTCAGGAACTTCTCCAGAGTACTGAAAAGCTATGATGCCAATCTGGAGACTAAGGTGCGCTTGATCCAGGCCATGGTCTTTGCAATTATGTACTATGCATCCCAAAACTGTACAATAACTAGTGATGATAGAAGGAGAATTGATGCCTTTGAGCTGTGATGCTGGAAAAGAGTATTGAATGTATCATGGACTGCCAGGAGAACAAACAGGTTCATCCTGGAGAGGGTGAAACCAGGCTGTGTTTGGGGCAAGGATTCTAAAGCTCTGTCTGACATACTTTGGTCAGGTTGCAAGGAGAGATCAGTCGTTGCAGAGGGAAATCATGCTTGGAAGGGTGGAAGGACAGCATAAGAGAGGAAGACCCTTGATGAGATGGATTGGCTCAGTGTCTAAGATAATGGTGGTAGCTTAGAGACAATAAAATTATCCCAGAATAGAGCAAGGTTTAGAGCTGTTTTGTACATAGGGTCACTATGATTCCCAAGTTACTAGATGGCTCATAACAACAACAACAACAACAACAGTATTGAGAGCTATGGTGGCATGGGTAAGAAGCTGAAGTGCCAGTCCAAAGTCACATGATTCAAATCCCCAAGTTCTCTGTAGGAGAAAACGGCACAATTTATTCTAGTGTAATTTACTGGCTTTGAATATCTAGTAGAGGGTCAGTTATGAGTTTATTCTGACTTGGCAGTACTTAACAGACGTAAAAACATCATTAAGATGACATGCAAGTAAAATCTTGCTGGATATTATTGAAAAATGCTTAGAATAGTGCAATGACTAGAAACTGTCAAAAATTTAAACTGGATTCAGAAGAAGCTGGGTTGAGAATATCAGAAAAAATGTTTATCAATGTTTTATTAACTATTTAAAGGCATTTGATTCTCTACACATTGTTTCTCTGTGCATGGCTTTTCACCACTCCCCTTCTCTGTGCACTTAGTATCCCGTCAATTAACTAGGTACCTGCCTTAAAAATTTCTTAGTGTGTCCTAGATTGAGCTCTTGCCTTGGAAGGGTGAAAAGACACTAACCTGTGGCACTGCTGCCTGGCACACTCCCAACCCCAACTGGGGGCCCCTGGCTCTGCCACTTGAACCCCTGAACCTGCCACCTGAAAGACCTTACCTTGCGGTCTGGACACTTCTGCTTGCCATTTGCAAGTCCTAGCCCTGTCACCTGGAAGTCTCACATCCACCTTCTGGATGACCTGGCCCTTCCATCTGGGGGACCTGGCCCCATAACCAGACGCCCCAACCCCAACACCTGGAGGACAACCTGCTGCCACCTCTCTGAATGGCACCACAGACATCAGTATCACAGGTGAACCCTTTTCATTTACTTTCCCCTCTCAAAGTACAAGCTGCCTTTAGCCTGGAGCACATTGTGCTGGCCTAGCTGCAGCAATTGTCTAACAGAGAAGGCTGTTAATTCATAGGCTTTATCTCTCCAAAACTGAAGCAAGTCTTCCCTTGAGTCAATAGTTTAGAGAGAAACTCACTCAGGGTAGCTGCCATACTGTCGTCTGGAGCAGCGATGTCAGACCATAAGCCTGCTATTGACTCACACATGAAAAACTCTACCACAGTAATGTCACATAGGAAGCAGGCTACCTCACACCCTACACGAACCCAAAGTAAGATGTAACCTCCCAAAAGTGACACAATATCAATGTAGTTCCTGAAGTCAGAAAGTCTGATGGAACTTTCTGAAACAGAATTTAAAAGAACAATGATAGAATACTTTCAATCACAAACTTAAAGAATTACAGGACACTGCAAGCAAAAACCAAGAGGAACTAAAAAGAATAAAAAAAAAATGCAGACAAAACAATCTAAGCATTAGAGGCTCTGGAAAAACAAGAAACTACAATCCAAAATATGAGGACAAATGTTTCAAATGCTGTCAACGTCTTTGAGGGATATATGAACAGAGTTGAAGAGATGGAAACAGTAAAACAGTAGAATTGTCACCATGGATATGCTAGAACCAAAAGCAGAATAGAAAAAAGAAGAAAGCCTAAGAATAATGTGGGACACTATCAAGAGGAATAACAAGTACATAAACAGAATCCCAGAATAAGAAAAAGTTAGTAAAGGCACTGAGAAAGTTGTGGAAGAATTGCTAGAAGAAAACATCCCAGGCATAAAGAAGAATGAGAGAATATATACTCAAGAAGTTGAGTGAACACAATATAAGAGACCCCAAAAGAAAAGCACCAAGGCATATCATAGTCAAATTTGCCAGAAGCAAAGATAAGGAGAGAATTCTGAAAGCAACTAGGGAGAAACAAAGAGAGGAGAAACAAAGGGAGAGCAAATAAAATTAAGTGACAATGGCTCCGCAGATACCATGCAGTCAAGAAAACAGTGAAATGACACATATTAAACATTCAAAGAACACACTGTCAACCAAGAACACTATACCCAGAAAAACTGTCCATCAAACTTGAAGGAGAGATCAAGATATCCTCAGAAAAGCAGAACCTAAGAGAGTTTGTAAAAACAAGGCCAGTGTTTCAGGAAACACTGAATGGTGTCATCTTTACAGAGTTGCCACAGAAAGCAATACAGACCAAAGTAACCAGCAAAAACACACCCCCACACACAAACTTCACAAAATTATAGCAATAAAACCTTGCCTATCAATAATCACAGTAAATGTGAATCGTTTAAATGAACCACTGAAGAGAAAAAGAGTAGCAGATTGGATACAAACAAACAAACAAAAACCCCCAACCTATCAATATGCTGTCTACAAGAGTTGCTGTTGTTGATTGCCTTCGAGTAGAGCATGACTCATAGCAACCCTATGAACAAAAGGCTTGAAGCCCCTCT
>NW_006400042.1:2960480-2962310 GCF_000299155.1 Elephantulus edwardii | reverse complement strand
TTGTGCAGGGAGAAGGGTGCAACAATGAATGAATGGAATCCCAAAATCTCTGTAGATGTTCATTGAAATGAAAAATAAACAACCTAAATTAAAAAAACAAAAAAACAACCTCTGATAAAACAGATGTTAATACAAAAACCATCACTACAGAGAAGACAGGTCACTATATAATGCTTAAAGGATCAATAAAACAAGAGGCTATACCAATAATAAAAATCTATGCACCAAATGATAAAGCTGCAAAATACACAAAACAAACATTAACAAAACTGAAAAATAAAAAAAAACAAGACCACTATGGTAGTAGGAGACTTCAATACACCACTTTTAAGAAAAGCTAGAAATGCTAGGGAAAAAAATCAATAAAGATGCTGAAAAATTAAACCACACGATAAACCAACTTGATCTCATAGATACATATAGGCTAATATACCCCCAAAACACAGTATACCTTCTTCTCCAATGTGAATGGATCATTCTCAAGAATAGATCACATTTTAGGTCAAAAGTAAGCATTAAAAAGTTCAAAAACAGAAATAATACAAAGCATTTCTCAGACAACAATGCTACAACATTAGAAATTAATAACAAGAAGAAAAAAACATACATTTGGAAGTTCAACAATACCTTGCTTCAAAATAAGTAGGTACTAGCAGAAATAAAAACTGACAATAAGAAGTTTCTAGAAACAAATGGCAATGAAAACACCACTTGCCAAAACCTACAGGAAATAGGCAAAGCAGTAATCAGAGATCAATTTATAGCAATACGCAAACACATGAAAGGAAAGAAAAAAAATGATAATTTTCTGTCTAACCCAACATCTCTAACAAATTTAAAAAGAAAAGCAAGAAAACTCGACACCATTTAAAAAACCTGAAAATATAAAAATTAGGGCAGAAATAAATGAAATAGAAAACAATTGAAACCACCAACAAAACCAGGAGCTGGTTCTCCTAAATAAAATCTACAAATCACTAACAAAACAAACAAAGGAAGAGAAAGAAAAGACACAAATAATCTGAATAAGAGATGAAACAGACAATGCCACCAAAAACCCAACTAAAAGAAAAAGAATATTATGAAAAATTATACATAAACAAACATGAAAACCTAAGGAAATGGACAAATATTTAGAAACTCACAACCTATCTAGACTGACACAGACCGAAATCAAACAAGTGAACAGATCCATTACAAAAGACGTAATTGAACAGATAAGAAAACTACTTCTATTTTTTTTTTAAGTATAATAATAAGTTTTATTTAGCCGAAAACAACAAAAACCCAACATTACAAACCCCATTGCCTAGGAGTCTATTCTCACAGCTACCCTTCTCTGGGTCTCTATGGCTGTAAATCTTGACAGGAGAGAACTGCCCACTTCTTCCCAAGGATAGATATGATTAACTAGAAGTAACAAACCTTTGGAATTTGGTATATATTTTGCATTTAAATATATGTCTCACTTTGGCTAACCGCTTTTAAAGTACTCAGGAGCACATGGTGACTGCTGGTTTCTAATAGAGAAGTTAGAGGTGTTATCAGATTCAGGCCCATATATGACCCTGAGCGGATTAATTCTTTTTCCCAAGACTTTCTTCTGTAAGCCTTCCCTGTCCTGTAAACAGAGTTTGGGTCTTTCCCCTCAGTCTGGTACTACTGAGGTTCAACTTCTCTTCATGGGAGAGAAGAAACAAGAAAAAACTCTCTTGGGTGGACTATTAGGCAAGGAGTTGTGCTGCCACCCCAAAATCAGGCTATTCAAATCTACTAGTTGCTTAGTAGAAGAAAGACGAGCAGTGTCCTCCTGCACAACAGTACAGCCTC
>NW_006400042.1:2944498-2956845 GCF_000299155.1 Elephantulus edwardii | reverse complement strand
GGGGGGAGTATATTCAAAGTTGGAACCATTTTTGCTCAGCTTATTATCAATGCTTGAGTTCATTGTTGCAATCACTGTCATTCCCGCTCTTAAAGGGTTTTCTTCTTTTTGCTGAGAAAACTACTTCTAATACAAACATTTAAAAAGCCCTGGACCAGATGCTTTTACAAGTGATTTTTATCAAACATTCAGAGAACTGTCGCCAATTCAACCTAATCTATTTCAGAAAATAGAAAAAGACAGAATTCTCCCAAACTCGTTCTATGTAGCAAATATATCCTTGATACCAAAGTCAGGAAAAGACACCACCAAAATATAAAACTACAGGCCAATATCTATCATGAACATAGATGCAAAAATTCTTAATAAATCCTGGCAAAAAGGATCCAACAGTCAATAATCATGATGATGATGATGGTGATTCACCATGATCAAGTGGGATTTATAGAGATTTATAGAGATCTATATTTGTTCCCATTTCAAAGAAAAGTGATCCAACAGAGTGTAGAAACTATAGAACAATATCATTGATATCACATGCAAGCAAGATTCTGCTGAAGATTATCCAGAAACGACTGGAACAGCACATCAGCAGAGAACTGCCAGAAGTCCAGCCTGGGTTTAGGAGGGGTTGTGGTACTAGGGATATTGTAGCTAATGTTAGATGGATCTTAGTTGAAAGCAAGGAATACCAGAGTAATGTCTATCGGTGTTTCATTGATTATACAAAGGTGTTTTACTGTGTGGATCACAACAAACTGTGGCTGACTGAGAAGAACGGGAATCCCAGACACTTGATCATAATAATGTGAAACCTATCCTTGGACCAGGAGGCAGTCTTCAGTACAGACGAAGGAAATGTGGCATGGCTCAAAACTGGAAAGGGTGTACACCAGGGATGTGTCCTATCTCCATACATTTTCAACCTATATGCAGAAGAGATTATCCAGGAGGTTGGGCTCTATGAGGAGAAGTGTGGTGTCAGGATTAGTGGAAGATCCATCAACAATCTGCATTATGCAGATGACACAACCCTGCTTGCTGAAATTGAGAAGAACCTGAAGTGCTTGCTGCAGAGGGCCAAGGACTGCAGCCTTCAATATGGATTAAGGCTGAATATCAAGAAGACAAAGATTCTCACCACTGGACCAATTGGCAGCATCAGGATGGATGGTGAAGAGATTTAGATTGTTCACAGCTTTAGTTTGCTTGGCTCCACAGTTAACATTCTTGGCACCAGCATCGAGGAAATTAAAAGACATATTGAAATGGGTAAGTTTGCTGTTAGGGATCTCTCCAAAGTACTGAAGAGCAATGGTGTCACTCTGGAGAATAAGGTGCACATGATAAAGGCCATGGTCTTTGCAACCACTGCTATGCATCAGAGAGCTGGACAATGACTAGGGATGATAGAAGGAGAATTGATGCCTTTGAGCTATGGAGCTAGAGAAGAGTATTGAGTGTACCATGGACTGCTAAGAGAATGAACAGGTTCACTTTAGAGAGGGTTAAACCTGGAAGCTCCTTGGAGGCAAGGATTCTGAGGCTTCATCTGACATAATTTAGACATGTTACAAAGAGGGACTGGTCCTTGGAGAGGGACATCATACTTGGGAGTGGTGGAGGGACAGAGCAGAAGAGGAAGACCCTATATGAAGTGGATTGATTTAGTGACTGGGGTAATTGGGGTGGGTGTTTTGGAGACAGTGAGGTTGGCACAGGACAAAGCAAGGTTTAGGGCTGTTGTACATAGGGTCGCTATAAGTCACAATCGACTTGACAACAAATAACAACAACAACAACATGCAAGGATGGTTCAACATAAAATAATCACTATAGTTCATCAAATTGACAAAGCAAAGAAAAAACCCATATGATCCTATCACTTGATGCAAGAAGAAAACTTTTGACATAATCCAACACCCTTTCCTGATTAAAACACTTTACAAAATAGGAATAGAGGGGAATTCTCCCAATATAGTAAAAAGTTTATATGCATAACCAATCACTAACATTGTTCTCAATGGAGAGAGATTAAAGGCATTCCCATTGAGAATAAGAACTAGGCAAGGATGCCCACTACCACCTCTCCTATTCAATATTGTATTGGAAGTCTTAGGGATAGCCATAAGACAAGAGAACAAAATAAGAAGTATCCAAATTGGCAGAGGAGGTAAAATTATCTCTATATGCAGATGATATGATAATATGCTTAGAAAGCCCTAAAGACTCAGCAAGAAAACTACTGGACATAGTTGATCAGTTCAGCAAAGTGGCAGGTACAAGATCAACATACAAAAAATCAATTGGATTTCTCTACAGTGACAAAGAGATTATAGAACTGAAGCTAAGAAAAACAATACCCATCATGATAGCTAATCATATAAGTACTGAGGAGTAAGTCTAAATAGAAACACAAAGGACTTATTTAAAGAAAATACAAAACATTACTAAAAGAAACTAAAACAGACCTAGAGAAATGGAAGAATATACCTTGATCTTGGATAGGAAGACTCAATATTGTGAAAATGACAATTCTACCAAAGGCAATCTACAAGTTTAACACAATCCCAATACAAATAACAATCCCATTCTCCAAGAGATGAAAAAGACAATTTCCAATTCAATTTGTATTTGAAAGAGATCATGAATAAGCAAAGCACTCCTGAAAAAGATAAACAAGGTAGTAAGCATCTCAATCCCTGACCTCAAACCCTACTACATTGCTGTGGTGGTCAAGAGAGTGTGGTACTGGTATAATGATAGAACCGTAGTAGATCAATGGAATAGAATTGAGAACCCACAAATCAGCCCATTGTACCTATGGTCAACTGATTTTTGACAAGGAGATGGAATCAGTTCTGTGGGGTAATGACAACCTTTTAAATAAATGCCGTTGTTGTTGTTGTTGTTGTTGTTGTTATTTGCCATCAAGTCGCTTGCAACTCATAGCAACCATATGAACAAGAGGCCTAACTAGCATTCCATCCTGTTCCCACCTCGCTGTCTCAAACACACTCATTCCCACCACTCCATGCATAGAATTGATCCATCTCATCAAGGGTCTTCCTCTTCTGCACCGTCGCTCCAGTTTCCCAAACATGATGTCCCTCTCCAAGGACCAGTCCCTCCTTGTAACCTGCCCAAAGTATGTCAGACTAAGCTTCAGAATCCTTGACTTCAAGGTGCACTCTGACTTCCTTCTTGAGGTCAAACCTGTTTGTTCTACTAGCAGTCCATGGTATATTCAACACTCTTCTCCAGCACCACAGTTCAAAGACATCAATTCTCTTTCTATCATCCCTATTCACTGCCCAACTCTCCAGTGCATAGTATGTAATTGCAAAGACATTTCCTGGATCAGGAGCACCTTAGTCTCCCGCCTGACATCATTGCTTTTCAGTACTCTTCACAGGTCCCTCACAGCTGACTTTCCCAATGCAATTCATCTCCTGGTTTCCTGGCTGCTGTTACCAAGAGTGTTGACTGTGGAACCAAGTAAACTAAAACTCTTAACTATCTCAATCTCTTCACCATCCATGCTGATGCTGCCATTTGGCCCAGTGGTGAGAATCTTTGTTTTCTTGATGTTGAGCTTCAATCCATATAGGAGGAGGCTGCTGTCCTTGACCTTCTACAGCAAGTGTATCAGGTCCTCCTCAGTTTCAGCAAGCAGTGCTGTGTCATCCACATAACTCAGGTTGTTGATGACTCTTCCACCAATCCTAATACCACATTCCTCCTAGTACAACCCAGCATCTTGGATGATCTGTTCTGCATACAGATCGAAAAGGTATGGAGACAGAATACATCCCTCATGGACCCCCTTCTTGATTTTGAACCATGTAATGTCTCCTTGTTCTGTCCTGACAACTGTCTCTTGGTCCAAGTATAGGTTTAACATTAGCACAATCAAATGTTCTGGGATTTTTGTCAGAGTCAGGCATAGCTTGTTGTGATCCACACAGTCAAAAGCCTTTGCATAGTCAATGAAGCACAGATACACATTCCTCTGGTATTCTCTGCTTTCTGCCAAGATCCATCTAACATTAGCTATAATATCAATAGTACCACAGCCTCTTCTAAATCCAGCCTACACATCTGGTAGTTCTCTGTTGACATGTTGTTCCAAACATTTTTGGATAATTTTCAGCAGAATCTTGCTTGCATGTGATATTAATGATATTGTTCAATAATTTCACACTCTGTTGGGTCACCTTCCTTTGGAATGGGAACAAATATCGATCTTTTCCAGTCAGTTGGCCAGCTGGCTGGCCTCCAGATTTCTTGGCACAACTTAGTGAGCACATCTAGGACAGCACGTTTGTTGAAATAAATCAGTTGGTATGCTGTCAACTCCTGGAGCCTTGTTTTTTTGCCAATTCCTTCAGAGCAACTTGAACTTCCTCCTTCATCACCATAGGCTCTTGCTCATATCTTATTTCATGAAATTCCTCTGTGTCAGCCAATTTCTTCTGATACAGTGACTCTGTGTACTCTTTCCCTCTTCTTTTGATACTTCCTGGATCATTTAACATTCTACCAAAAGTATCCTTAAGTATTGCCACCCATGGCTTGAATTTGTTTTTCACCTCCTTCAGCTTAAGGAACACTGAGCGAGTTCAGCCCTTTTGATTTTCTGACTCCAGATCTCTGCACATTTCATTATAATATCTTGCTTTGTCGTCCTGGGATGCCTTTTGACATTTTCTGTTCAGCTCTTTGATTTCTTGGTTTTTTACTTTAGCTTTGTCTTCTTGGCCCTCTAATGCAAGACTTGGAGTCTCATCTGACATCCATCTTGGTCTTTTCTTCTTCTTCAGCCTTTGTAATGATCTTTTGCATTCTTCATGGATGATTTTCTTGATATCCTCCCAGAGCTCATTTGGTCTATGCTCATTGGTGCTCAAGTCCTCAAACCTGTTCCTGAGATGGTCTTGAAATTTGAGTGGGACAGACTTAAGGTCAAATTTTTGTTCCCTTGGATTTAATTTAATTTTCCCCAACTTCAGCTTGAACTTGCATATGAGTAGTTGGTGGTCTGTCCCACAATCAGCACTCGGCCTTGTTTTCACTGCTGATATTGAGCTTCTCCAGCGAGTCTTTCCACAAATGTAATCGATTTGATTCCTGTGCATACCATCAGGTGAGATCCATGTGAATAGCCTGTGTTTATGTTTCTTATAAAAGGTATTTGCAATGAATAAATCATTGAATGTGCAGAAGTCTATCATTCTATCTCCAGTCTAATTTATCTCACTGAGCTCGTGTTTTCCAGCTACTGATCCTTCTTGCCTATTCCCAACTTTTGCGTTCCAGTCACCCATTATTATCAATGCATCTTGATTGCATGTTTGATCAGTTCCGACTACAAAACTTAGTAGAAATCTTCCATTTCTTCCTCTTTGGCCCTAGTTGTTGGTGTATATATTTGAATGATAGTGGTATTCACTGAACTTCCTTATATGCATATGGATATTGTTCTGCTGCTCACCACATTGTATTTCAGGATGGATCTAGAAATGACTTTTTAAATTATGAAACCAATCCCATTTTTTCTTACCTTTTCATCCCCGGCATAGTAAATCAAATGATCATCTGATTCAAAATGTCCCATGCCATGCTATCTCATTTTGCCAATACCTAGTATGCCAATATTTATGCGTTCCATTTCTTTCTTAACAATGTCCAATTTTCCTACATTCATGCTTCTCACATTCCACGTTCCAATCACTAGTGTCTCCTTACAGCTGTTCCTCCTTCTCTGTGTTTCCATTTCTAAGATCTCAGTTTCAATTGCCATGTCTGCTAGTCCAAGTAGTGTTGGCAAAATTGAAAGCCTAACTTCAGAAAACTCAAGTAAGACCCACACCTTACATTATACACAAAACCCAACTCAAAGTGGATTATGGACTCAGGAGTAAAACCAAGGAGTATAAAGTTCATCAGAGAAAAGCTTGGAAGAACTCTAGAATCCCTAATCCACAACATGAACAGTTTTCCAAGTATCCTGAAAAATCTTCAAACAGGAGAGAATAAAATAGATAAATAGGACCTTCTAAGAATCAAATCCCTATGCACATCCAAAGACTTCTTCAACAGAGTAAAAAGGAAAGTCACAGACTGGGAAGAAATATTTGGTAATGGCATGTATTATAAGGGACTTATCTCTAGAATTTACAGAACAGTTCAGACCCTGATCAAGATGAATGTGAACAACTCAATTGCAAAATGGGCACAGGATATGAACAGATACGTCACCAAAGAAGACATTCAGAGGGCAAACACATGAAGGAATGTTCAAAATCCCTAGCTCTAAGAGAGATGAAAATCAAAACAACTATGAGATATTATTTTACCCCAGCAACAACAGCAAAATTCTGCAGAGCAGCAAAGAACAAATGTTGGCAAGGTTGTGGAGAAACTGGAACCCACTGTTGGTGGGAATGTAAAATGGTGCAACCATGTTGGAAGGCAGTATGGTGCTTTCTCAAAAAGCTGGAAATAGAAATAACATTTGACCCAGAAATTTCACTACTAGGAATATACCCAAAGAAATCAGAACTGCCACCCAAACATATATATGCACAACTATGTTTAGTACTGCATTACTCACAATAGCAATGAGGTGGAAACAACCTAAGGGCCCATCAACAAAGAAATGGATAAAGAAGCTGTGCTATATTTACACAGTTGAATACTATGCAGCACTGAATAAAAAAAAGAATTAATGAACTATTATACAAAATAGGTGACCACGAAGGACATTATGCTAAGTGAAATATCTCAGTCACAAAAGGAAAAATACTGCATAGTGCCACTATTATAAAACAAGACTGAACTAAGAAAAGAGGGGATAAATAATGTATACTACATTGAAACAGATAAGGGAAAGAACTGCTTAAAGGGAAAATGTGATTATGTATCATTTAAATGACAACAGTCCAGAATAAGAGCTGCATAGTAATGTAGACTGGGGGTGGGATGTTTGTACAACAGTGAAAGTTTTTTTCAAAGAGGAAAGGTAACTGATGGGGTGGGCAAGGAGAAAAATGTGCAACAATGAATGAATAAATGAATGGAAATCCAAAATCTCTATAAACTTCCATTAAAATATAAAAAAAAAAATCCCCCCAAACCACCAAAAATCCCCAAAACAGAACAAAGGCATTTGACTGGTGTGGATCATAACAAGTTATGATTGACATTTAGAAGACTAGAAATCTGAGAACACTTAATCATGATCATTGCAAACTCTACACAGAGACCAAAAAAAACAGTTGTCTGAACAGAACAAGGGAATATTACGGGGTTTAAAATAGAGACATGTGTGTGTCAGTGTTGTAACCTTTCTTCATACTTATTTAGTCTGTATGCTGAGCAAATCATTGAGAAGCTGGATTCTATGAAGAAGAAAATGACGTCAGTATTGGATGAAGACTAATAAAAAAAACTGTGTTATGCAAACAAAAAAACTTATTTACAAAAAATGAAGAAAGCTTGAAGCACGTACTGCAGAAGATCAAAGACTACAGTCTTTTTCATGGGTTACATCTCTGTGTCAAGAAAACAAAAATTCTCACCACCAGATCAATAGGCAAATGTCATGATAGATAGAGAAAAGATTGACATTGTCAACAATTTTATTTTACTTTAATCCACAATCATGACCTCTCTACAAGATGAATTGACATAGTGATTGTGACAATAGGCTTGACCAAATGGTGAAGATGGTAGCGGGATAAGACAAAGTTCAGATCTGTTGTTCTTAGAGTCACTGTGAGGTGTGGGTGATTTGATAGCATCTAATAGCAACAGCAGTGGAGTACACCCTGTTTGCTGTAAGTTAGTTTGCTGCTTTTTAAAGAAAAGTTGATAGGAATATAAAATGGTTCAACCAGTATGAAAGACAATCTTGTGCTTCCACAAAAAGTTGGAAATCCAAATACCATCTGACCCAGTTAATAATCCACTACTGGAAATCTACTCTAAAGACACCAGAGATACATGCATACTCATGCTTATTGCGACATTGATCACATCAGCAAAGAGATGGAAGCAACCCAAATGTCTCTCAACAAGCAAATGAATAGAAAATGCTGATACATTTATACAATTATGCAGCATTGAGAAATGGATAAATTGTAAAATACTACACAACATGGATGAATCAGGAAGACCTTACAGTGAGTGAAATATAGACACAAAAGGACATGTACTAAAAAAGCTGTAGTCTGAACAGAGTAAGGGAACTCTGCATGGTTTAATATAAAGAAAAGTGTGTTTCGGGACTGTATATTTTCTTCCTACCTATTAAATACGTATGTTGAGCAATTCATTTGATAGGCTGGACTTTATGAAGAAGAGTGTGGAATCAGGATTGGAAGAACACTCATCAACAACCTGTGTTATACAGATGGCACACATTTGGTTGCCAAAGTGAAGAAAATTTAAAACAGCTGTAATAACCAAAACAGCCTGGTACTGGTACAATGACAGACAGATAAATGGAACAGAATAAAAATCCAGGAATTAATCTATAGTCAGATGGTGTTTGACAAGGAAACAAAGCCTATCAAATGAGGAAACTACAATCTCTTCAACAAATAGTACTGGCAAAACTGGACTACTATCTGCAGAAAAAGAAAGTATGATCCATATCTCAAACTATACACACAAATAAACTCAAGATGGATCAGAGAATCTAGGGGTAAAGGCCTGAAACATAGACATAATGGGATCAAACTTAGAAGGCCTAGCCTGTGGTATTAAATAGACTGAAAATTACAGCCAGAAATGCACAACCAGGAGAGGATAACAGTGCCAAACAGGACCTCCTAAAGACTAAGTCCTCGTGTGTATCAAAAACTTTCTCCAATAGGGTGAAAAGAAAACCTACTGATTGGAAAAAAATTGGCACTGACATCTCAGACACAAGTCTCATAAAGAAAGTCTACAGAATCCTATAGGGCCTTCACAAGAAAAAGACTGATAAACCAATTACAAAATTGGCAAAAAAACCATAGACTTTTGGACGACCAACAGACACACGAAGAGATGCTAAAAATAATTGGCAATAAGAGAACTACAGATAGGACAAATATTGCATGGTGCCACTGCTGTAAAATGGGACTGATATCAGGGTGGGGGTAAGACCGAGAAAAACTGGATAAATTGTGTATACTGCACTGAAACAGATGAGGGACTCAATAATTTAAAAGCGATGTGTGATAGGGTATTATGATTATCATAAGAGTCCACAATTAAGGTTGCAGAGTGGAATATACTTGGGGCAGTGGGAGGGAGTCTTTCTTTTACTTTTGAAAGAGAGAAGTGAACTGGGGGGCAGGGGGAGAGGGCTGGGCAGGTAGAGAAGTACAGCAATGAATGAATAGAAATCCAAATTATCTGTAAATGTTCATTAAAATTATTTAAAAAAAGAAAATAAAACAAAAGAAAAAGAGAACTACAGATCGAAACCACAGAGATACCATATCACCACAGGACCACTGACAAAGTGTAATAGGACAGCAAGCAATACCTGTTGGAGAGGATCTGGAGAGGTGGGAACTCTCATACACTGTTGGTAGGATTGTAAAATGGTACAACTACTCTGGAAGGCCGTTTGGCATTTCCTCAAAAAGCTGAACATGAAAATTCCATATGACCCAGCTATTTCATTGCTAGGAATATACTCCAAGAAAAAGAAAAATAATAGATAATAATCAGTATTTTTTTAAATAATCTGCACATGTGGATCAATAGACAATATCATGATAAGCAGAAAGAAGCTTGAAGTTGTCAAATATTTCATTTTACTTGGGTACACAAAAAAACACTAACGGTAGCAGCAGTAAAAGAAACAAAAAAGCATGTTGCACTGGGCATATCTGCTGTCAAGGAATTCTGTAAAGTGTTAAAGAACAAGGATATAAGTTTAACAATGAAGGTGTATCTGATCCAACCATGGTATTTTCATTTGCTTGGTGTACAAGTGAAAATTCAACAATGAGTAAGGAAGACTAATGATTGAATTGGGCTGTAAACTGTAGTGTTGACTGAGTATGGGATATCTCATGGACTACCAAATGAACAAATAAATGTTGGTAGGAAGTGTAACTAGCCTGCACCTTAGAGGCAAGAATGCTGAAAATTCATCTAACATACTTCGGACATGTTGCCAGGAGACCTTAATCATTGGGAAAAAGATAAGCTTGGAAAGGTGAAGTGTAAAAAGATATCCTCAAGGAGATGGATTGACACAGTAATCAAGAAGATGGCACAGGATAGGGTAACGTTTCAATCTATGTTCGTGTGTCATTATGAAGTGTAGATGACTCATGTCACCTAAGAACAATGGTTTACCTCAGGTTCTGGGTAAGGATCTGAAATCATCCAACAGCAGAATATAGCAATCTGGTTAGGTCAGTCAAATACTAGAATCTCAAGTAAGGCCATCTAGTTCCTATAGCCCTCTCTCTCTTCATAAGCACCTCTGAGCTTCTTTTATTTCAGTAAAAAAGTTTTAATCTTCTGCATATCCTAAGTTGTCAGCAAGTTTTCTCCCCATCCTGCTACAACCTCCTTCATCATATTGTCTAGTTTCTTAGATTATTTATTCAGTGTTTAAGGGACAAATACAACATGAGAGTGGCTAAGTCTGACTTAGTACCAAACAAATGGCTACATGGTCAGATATGCTACCTCCCATACATATGCACCTATTTCTATGAATAATTAGATCCAGTGTTCGTTGCAAATTGACTCACAGTCTTTACTCCCAGTTATTTGGTTTCTTAGAGAAATAGGTTGGGAGGGGAGGGAAACAAAGTATATCACATAGTGAAAGTCTAGTCATAGTGAATAGAAGCCCCTGGATAGACTAACATAAAGACTCAATTTCTCAACTAGTTCAGATAGCCTCTTAGTCAAGAAGTGTAAGTCTAGGTTCAGTTCAGTAGCACAAATAAATCTTGGGTTCCTCAATCATCCATCAAGCTTTGTCCCAAAGCCATGACAAGTCAGCTCTACATTCAAGTCATCCAGGAGCAAACCCTTTAACTTTGGCTCCATCTCCAGGGTTCTGTAAGGGTATACTTTGTCACAGTCTTGCCACAGTCTCTTCACAGTCTGGAAAGTGCTCTCTCATATATTGGTCTGACAGTTTTATTGATGATTTGCAAGGCCACATGTCCACAGTAAGGTAGTTGGAGACCATTCTGCCAGTAGGAAATAAAAAAGATTGTTGTTGTTGTTGTTGTTGTTGTTGTGTGACACTGAGTCACCTGTGACTCATATGTACAACAGCTCTGAACTGTACCTTATCCTGAGCCATTCTCACTATCTCCAACACACCTATCCTTATTACCCCAGTTACTGTGTTAATTCGTTTTATCCGAGGTCTTCTTCTCCTACACTGTCCCGCCACCCTTCTGAGCATGATGTCCTTCTCCAGGGACTGGTCTCTCCTGGCCACATGCCTGAAGTATGAGATAGAGCTTCAAAATTCTTGCCTCCAAGAAGCAGTCACACCACAACTTAAAGGCACCAATTTTTCTTCTGTCATTTTTGGTCATTGTCCAGCTCTCTGATGTATAGCCAGCAATTGCGAAGATCATAGCCTAAATCAGGCACATCTTAGTCTCCAGACTGAGCTTATTGCTCTTTAGCAATTTGGAAAGTGTCTTGACAGCAGCTTTTCCAAGAGCAATTTGTCTTTTAATTACTTGATTGCTGGGGCCAACAGTATTGATTGTGAGCAAGGCGAAATTGTTAACAATCTCTATCTCTTTTCTATCATGTTGGTCATATCTATCAATTGGTCAAGTTGTGAGAATCTTTTCTTTTTTAAATGTTGAGCTTCAATCTATATTGAAGACTACAGTCCTTGAATTTCTGCAACAAGTGCTTTAGGTATTCCTTAGTTTTCAAGAGCAAGGTTGTGTCATATGCATAATGTAGATTGTTGCTGAGGTTTTTCTCCAATCCTGATGCCAAATTCCTCCTCAAAAAGTCCAGACACCTTAATGATCTGCTCTTCATATAGATTTAAAAAAATACAGAGACATAACACATACCTGACACAATCCTTTTCTTGAACCATGCCTTGTTTCCTTGCCTTGTTCTGATGATTGCTTTATGGTGCAAGAATAAGTTTTGCATGAGCACAACAGAGTGTTCTGAGATTTCCATTCTTCTCAAGGTGAGCCACAATTTGTTGCAATGGATAGGAAAACTATTTTTCAAAGTTCTAACAGCACATTCAGTATGTTGTTGTTATGTGCCGTCAAGTCGTTTGCGACTCATAGCGACCCTATGCACAACAGCCCTAAACCCTGCTCTATCCT
>NW_006400042.1:2943164-2943693 GCF_000299155.1 Elephantulus edwardii | reverse complement strand
AGTGTTACCCTGCTCTGTTCTGACTACTGCCTCTTGGTCCAAGTATAGGTTTCGTATTAGCACAATTAATCATACATGTATAATTAATTATACATTCAGTATATAGATTGAATAAAAGAATACAACCCTGATGCCTATTTTCCTGACTTTTAACAATGAATTATTTCCTTGTCTATTTCTAACTAAAGAGGCAGTTGCCTCTTGGTCTTTGGGTAGAATTTATATGAGCACAATTATTTGTTCTGTAATTCCCAGTTTTGAGCTTAAAACCTACACACTGTTAATAAAATACAGGTAAACAACTTTTTATATTTTCTGCTTTCAGACAAGATCCATCTGATATCAACAATGATATTCTTATTATTTATAGACCATAGTATAGGAGGACCTCCTTAAAGTCCTAAAGAGCTGTGCATCCCATTTAAGCCAACAGATAAAAAAATTCAATCTGTGTCAATACTGACAGGCACTATGGGAAAAACCTTGAATGATCTAGGAAGCATTAAAAGAAGATGGGGGGGGGAAAAAA
>NW_006400042.1:2934075-2938945 GCF_000299155.1 Elephantulus edwardii | reverse complement strand
CATTGTAAAAAAAAAAATGGTCAACACTAAACTATTTCAGGGAGTATCATATAGTAAAGAGCCAATGGTGCTTAAGTAAGAAGCTCAAGTTGTGTTAAAACATGGGGAAAAAACCCTAAGGCCCCAGGAATCAGTGGGGTATTGATTAACATGTTCCAGATAACTGACACAGCCCTGGATGTGATCACCAGTGTGTGCTAGGAAACTTGCAAGTCAAGTATCTGGTCAATTGACTGGAAGAGAGCCATATTTGTTCCTATTCCCAAGAAAGGTGATCCAATAGAATGTGAGAATTACCATATAATACCAGTATTGCAATACAAGCAAAATATTGTTAAATATTATCCGAAAATGGTTAGAACATTACATTAACAGAGAACAGCTTAGAATATTGCACTTACAGAGAACTGCCAGAAGTTTAAGCTGGGTTCAAAAGAAACTATCACATCAGGAATATTATGATGTCATGTGGGTTTTGACTGAAAGCAAAGAATATCAGAAGAATGTCTATTTGTGTTTTATTGACTATGCAAAGGCATTTGAATGCTTGGATCATAACAAACTATGACTAACCTTGAGAAGAATAGGAATTCCAGGACAATTATGGTTACATAAAATCTATATTTCGAACAATAAGTTGTTGTCTGAACAGAGCAAGGAAACACTGAATTAAAATAAATTTAAAATTAGGAATGATATGCATTAGGGCTGTATCCTCTCTCCATACCTACTCAATCTGTATGCTAAACAAATCATTCAAGAAACTGGACTATAAAGAAGACTGTGGCATCAAGATTGGAGGAAGACTTGTCAACAACCTACATTATGCAAATGACCCAACCTTGCTGCAGAGGATAAAGGACTGCAGCCTTCAATATAAATTATATCTCAATATCAATAAACAAAATTATTTGCCATTGGGCCAAAAGACAACATCATAATAGAAAAAAGATGGACATTGTCAGTTATTTCATCTTACTTGGATGAATACTTCAATTAATACACTTGGTATTAGTAGTCAAGAAAACAAAAGACGTGCTGCACAGGCAGGGAAACCCTGCTGTCAAGGGCCTCTCCAAAATGCTAGAGAGCAAAGACATTAATTAAAAGATTAGGGTGAGCTTGATCCAAGCCACAGTCTTTTCAACTATTTTCTATACATCACATGCATAGAAAAATCTGCACAGACTAGATAAATCACAGATCAATCTGCTGTCAGGGATCTCTTCCATGTGCTAAGGCACAACAATGTCAGTCTAGAAACTAGGGAATGTTTGATTCAGGCCGTGGTCTTTGCAGTTATCTGTTATGCATCACAGAGCTGAACAATGATCAAAGATGACAGAAGAATTGGTGCCTTTGAGTTGTGGTACTAAAGAAGAGTATTGGACACATATCATGAACTGACAAAAGAACTAATAGGTCTATCCTGGAGAGAGTGAAGCCAAGCTGTACTTTGGAAGCAAGGATTTTGAAGATCTGTTTCACAGAATTTGAACATATTGCTAGGTGGGACTAGTCCTTGGAGAAGGACGTCATGCTTGAAAGGGTGAAGAGACAGCATAGGAGAGGTGGATTGGCCTAGTAACTGGGGTAATAAGGGCAAGTGTGTCAGAGACACAGATTGGTCCAGGTTAGGGCAGAGTTCAGAGATATTGTGCATAGGGTTGCTAGAATCGCAGATGACTTGACAGCACATAACAACCTGCAACTGAAAGGTAGGCAAGGAATAACAGAAGAAGAATTAATGCCCTTGAGTTGTGGCATTGGAGAAGAATACGGAATATCCCATGGACTGTGCTCTTTGGAGGTAAGGATGATGAAAATTTGTCGCACGTATTTTGGGCATGTTGAGAGGAGTGGCCAGTCCTTAGGGAAAAAAAAATCATCATGTTTGGAAATGTGGAGGGTCAGCGAAAGAGAGAAAGATCCTCAATGAAATGGATTGACAGCAGGTTTGAGTATATCAGAGATTATAAGTATGGCACAGGACAGGACTAGGGCTCAGATCTGCTATTCACAGGGCTGATAGCAGCTGTACTAAACTTGTGGACACATAACAACAACAATTAGGAGGCAAGGACAAGGAGGACAAGTGTTCCGCTTGCAGCAGGATAGGTAAGAATCTGGAGTGACAGCTAGTCTAAGCTCCATGGCTGCAGTCTGATGTTTGTCTACCTCCTCAGAGTCCAGGTTCTGAAGGGGGTCAGGCCACCCTGACACTGTTCTTATTAACTCAGCTAACGTGCTCCAACTCGGAAGCTCCATTGGCAGCTCAATGCCTGGAAGTCCTGCTTGGCCAGTTTGTAGCTTCTTTCCCAAAGAATGAGTTTTGCTTTCCAAATCTCAAATACTCTTGCAACTCTGAAAACATGCAAAACTGGAATTCTGTCTTTGCTCTGCCTTGCATAGAACTGCCTGTGTCTCTGGAATTTGGCTATTAATTGTCAGCAGAACAGAGGAAAGTCACATGAAGAGACAAAGAAATATGAAGGAAAGGGTGAACAGCTTGGAACATTTGCAGTCCAGACAAGCAGCCGAGGGAGTAGCAGTGTCTAAGGCCCTGGTCACCTAAAGACTCAAACACAATAACATCCTTGGGTCATTTCATCTGGTATTAAAACCATGCAATGGGTCTATCTTATCTGGCAGATGATGCTGATGTCCCAGTCTTCTGTATCTGTAGCCTGGATGTAAAGACATGCATCCATTTGACCTGCTGAGCATAACTGTCTGGTTTCAGGCAAGGTCACCTTGGTCTTTTGTGTTCTCAACACGGGCTGATTGAGGAGGCCCAGCTACTCAAAGCCTTAGATGCTGGCCAAGGAAATGGTGAAGACATTGTTTTCTGTAACATTTCTGCCAGTCCATTTGTTTCTTAGTCTCCCCCTCTTTCCGAAATTATCTATAAATCTCTAAGAGCAATATTTGAACCATTCAGTGTTGCCCTGCTCTGTTCTGACGATTGGGAAGGGTGTGCACGAGGTCTCCATACCTTTTCAACCTGTATGCAGAGCAGATTATCTGAGAGGCTGGGCTCTATGAGGAGACACGTGGCGTTAGGATTGGTGGAGGATCTATCAACAATCTGCGTTATGCAGATGACAGAACCTTGCTCCCTGAAACTGAGGAGGACCTCATGCACTTACTGCAGAGGGTCAAGGACTGCAGTCTTCAGTATGTACTGAGGCTCAGTGTCAAGAAGACAAAGATTCTCACCAAGGACCAATTGGTAGCATCAGGATGGATGGTGAAGAGATTGAGATTTTTCACAGCTTCAGTTTGCTCAGCTCCACAGTCAACACTCTTGGCACCAGCAGCCAGGAAATCAAAACACGTATTGCAATGGGAAAGTCTGCTGTTAGGGACCTCTCTAAAGTACTCAAAAGCAACGGTGTCTCTTTGGAGACGAAGGTGCGCCTGATACAGGCCATGGTCTTTGCAATCACTTGTTATGCATCAGAGAGCTGGACAATGACTAGGGAGGACAGAAGGAGAATTGACGCCTTTGAGCTGTGGTGCTGGAGAAGAGTATTGAATGTACCATGGACTGTCAAGAAAACAAACAGATTCATCCTAGAGAGGGTTAAACCAGGCTACTGTTTGGAGGCAAGGATTCTGGGGCTTCGTCTGACATATTTTGGACATGTTGCAGGGAGAGGCAGGTCTTTGGAGAGGGACATCATGCTGGGTAGAGTAGAGGGACAGCGCAGGAGGGGAAGACCCTCTATGAGGTGGATTGATTCAGTGACTGGGGTAGTCGGGATGGGTGTGTCAGAGGCAATGCGATTGGCACAGGATAGAGCAGGGTTTAGGGCTATTGTACATAGGGTCGCTATGAGTCGCAAATGACTCGAAGGCACATGACAACAACAACAACAAGAGCAATATGTTAAAGCATAAGAGGAACTTTTATTGATCAGTAGTAGATCCTGTCATTTTTATAACCAATCTATAACCAAAGGAAATGCTACTCATTCTGTGCTCTCCTCATGACTGGTTGTAGATTTGACCATTTTGATCCTTGCAGATGTTATTGCCATGATTTTTGGAAGTATTTTTCAAATTTGTCCCTCTAATATCTCAGTCTGGAAGCTCTGCTGAACCATGTTTAGCATCATAATAACATACAAACTGGCACAAGATGCATTGACCTGTAATCAAATCCTCATAGAAGAGGAGATTCTTACCACTCAAGTACCACTGCCTTTAATACAAGGTCATTCTGAACACTTGACAAGAACTAGCAATTGACACAAAATATTCTAAGTCATCTATACTTATGATACTGTCTCAAGAGTAATTATTTTATTTATGGCTTAAATGAAAATAATTGGTCTAGACACAGCAATCATTTGTCTATTTGCTGTACTGAACAACTTGGAATTGCTGTGATGCTGAACACTGTTCCAAAGTGGTGTCAAATACCATAATGGTTACCTATTATGTTCAATGTTTGGATGAGCTTCCAGATTGATTCATGTTGGTAAGGAGTGACATCCACTTTCTAAACCACATGCTTCTGGAAACTCTATGAAATTGGAGAAACAATGATAACTATAAAAAGGCATTAGATCTTTTGTTCATAGAGTCACTGTGAGTCGACGTCGACTCAATGACAAGCAACAAAAACAACATGCCCAGGGAGCTCTGGTGGCCTAGTGGCAAGACACTGCACTGCAATCCCAGAAGTACTCGGTTCAAATCTACCAGATGCTCTGCTGGAGAAGGAGGGGCAATCTCCTCCTGTACCAGTCAGATCTGATTTGATGGTTGTGTTGTTGTTGTTGTTATGTGCCGTCAAGTCGTTTGCGACTCATAGCGACCCTATGCACAACAGCCCTAAACCCTGCTCTATCCTGTGCCAACC
>NW_006400042.1:2923439-2931844 GCF_000299155.1 Elephantulus edwardii | reverse complement strand
ATTTTGGTTGCCTTGGATTTGGTTTAATTTTCCTCAGCTTCAGCTTGAATTTGCATATGAGTAGTTGGTGGTCTGTTACACAATCAGCTCCTGGCCTAGTTTTCACAGCTGATATTGAGCTTCTTCAGCAGTTCCTTCCACAGATGTAATCGATCTGATTCCTATGCATACCATCAGGTGACATCCATGTGTATAACCTGCCTTTGTGTCTCTTATAAAATGTATTTGCAATAAATAAGTCATTGATTTTACAAAATTCAATCATTCTATTTCCAGCTTCATTCCTGTCACCAAGCCCATGTTTTCCAACTACTGATTCTTCTTCTCTGTTCCCAACTTTTGCATTCCAGTCACCCATTATTATCAATGCATCTTGATTTCATGTTCGATCTATCTCCGACTGTAAAAGTTAGTAGAAATCATCTATTTCTTCTTCTTTACCTCTGGTTGTTGGTGCATATATCTGAATGATAGTATTCACTGGTCTTTCTTGTAAGCATATGGATATAATCCTGTCACTCACAATGTTGTACTTCAAGATGGATCTAGAAATTACTTTTTTAACTATGAAGGCAACCCCATTTTTCCTTGTATTTTCCTCTCCAGAGTAACATATCATATTGTCATCTGACTCAAAATGCCCCATGCCAGTCCATCTCATATCTTCAATGCCTAATATGTCAATATTTATGCATTGCATTTCTTTCTTAACAATTTCTAATTTTCCTGCATTCATGGCTCTCACATTCCATGTTCCAATCACTAGGGTCTGCTTACAACTGTTCCTCCTCTTTTGTATTTCCATACTTGATAGTTCTACCTAGGTTGCCCTTTCTGTTAGTCTACGTGTGTTCTGTTGTGCACACGTAAAAATAATACAATAATAATAAAAAAAACACAACATGCCCAGAGTAATGAATCATAGTCAGTTAGCTAGAACACATGATGGTAGCACTCTTTAAAGGGTTTATAGTTCAACTCTACAATCTCACTTGCTTGCAGAAAGGAAAGACAACTTGAAGTATCTACTGCAGAAGAAAAAAAACTATAACCTTAAAAAAAACCCTATAACCTTCAATATGGATTACATTTCAAATCAATAAGACACAATGTGAATGAAGGGTAGTGTGAAATACAGTGCATTTGTATATATTGAACTTTGTATGCAAACCAACTTAAAAAGAAATAAACAAAAACTTATAAAAAAACAGAATCAAAACCAAAAACAATAATAGACAAAAGTGCTAGTTTATAGGCCTTTTATTGTAAGAACCACCTTCCCTCGGTAACTTGATTTGTGCCACTATTAGAACCTCTATTCAGAATATTATTGCTTTTTAATTTTTGACTCATGTACTTTTAACTTGTTAGTTAAATTTGTGTCTTCTAGGCTACAACACTTCCATGATACCTCTTCAAGGATATGAACATGTACGGCTAAGCACAATTGATAACAGTGCATCTAAATTCCAAAATCAATCTCCATAATAGTCTATGTGTTTTCTATTGCCAAAGGGGCCCTTTAGAGTAGTGAGAGAAGATCTTCACCCTGAAACCTACAGCGTCCCTTTTCAGCAGGAAGTAGCTAAGAGAATATGCCATCCCCTTTTCCTTATGAATCAGGGTGAAGTCTCTCTCAGGGAGGAGTGGTAGGGAATGGCAAAGGACACACTGACAAAGGAGATTAATCAGAACTGGCTTTGACAAGCACTGTGGCAATTGGACAATTAAAACAGACTTTCAAGGGGGGCGGGGAAAGAAGAATGAACTGGGGAGGAAGGTAGAGAAAACAGTGCAACAATGAATGAATGAAAACCCAAAATCTCTGAAATGCTCATTAAAACTAATAAAATTTAATAATAATTTTAAAAGAAAGAAAAGAAAAACAAAAAAAACCCCAAAAAAACAAAATCTATAAAGAAAATGAAAATCCTTACCATTGGATCAATAGTTATGATGCTGTTTGTTGTTAGGTGCTGTTGACTCAGAGCTATTCTATGAACTACAGGCTTGCATCCTATCCTATCCTGTGCTATCCTTATTATCTTGAACACACATGAGCCCGTTGCTGTAGTCACTATGTCAATCCACCTCATTAGGGAGTCTTCCTTGCTTTTGCTACCTCCACATTTCCAAGCACACTATCCCTTTCCAAGTAAACATAATATCATTATTGTTGTTGTATGCCATTGAATCAGAACCAAACCCTAGCTGACCCTTCAGCAGGTTTTCAGAGGCAGTTAATCACATGTGAAGAGATTGCTCAAGGAGAAAATATGAAAGTTGTCAATGTTGTCATTTTACTTGGATTTACAATCAACATTTATGGTAGTAACATTCAAGATATCAGAAGATGTGTTTCACTGAGGACATCTGCTCTCAAAAGACCTCTTTAAAGTGTGAACATGTAAAGATGCCAGTTTAAAAGCTGAGTAAGGTGTGCCTCATCAAAGGCATGGCATTTTCAATTGTTTCCTATGCATCTGAAAGTTAAAGAAGACCAAATAAGAATGGATGTCTTTGAATTATGGTATTTGTGAAGAGTAGTGAGTATTTAATTGACGATTGAAGAACAAACAAATCTGTCTTGGAGAAAGTGCAACCAGAAAGTGCTCCTTGGAGACCAGGAGGGTGCAAGTTCGTCTCACATAATTTGGACATGTGGTCAGGAAAAATAAGTCCTTGGAAAAAGACATCATGCTGGGAAAGGTCAGTGAAAGAAAAGAAAGCCCTGAAGGAGATAAATGGACACAGTGACTACAGTAATGTACTTGAGCAGGGAAGAGATCTTGAGGATGGTACAGATAGGACAAGGTCCCAGTCAACATTTCATAAAGACACTATAAGTTGTAGTGGAACTGTTCAACTCTCTTGTTGTATAGATAAAGAAATGGAAAATCAGAAAAGAGAAATTATATATGATGGATCTTTGTCTGTGTAGGCCATTGTATCCTGTGAAGTTAAGTGGGCATGCATGCTCCCATTTGGGGATACTGCAATCTATGGTCCCTGTCAGAGATTACATATTAATCTCCTAAGAGATTAAATTCTAAAATCTAATGAGTGCTTCCATAATCAACACTCTTGGCACCAGCAGCCAAGAAATGAAAAGATAAATTTCTCTGAGGAAAGCTGATTTCAGGGACTCTTCAAAGTGCTGAAGAGCAATGATATCAGTCTGGATACTAAGGTGCACCTGATTCAGACCATAGTCTTTGCAATTACTTGCTTTACATCTGAGAGCAGGACGATAGAAGAAGAATTGATGCCTTTGGGTTGTGGTGCTAGAGAAGAGTATTGAACATACCATGGACTACCAAGAGAACAAACAGGTTTATCCTGGAGAGGGTAAAGCAAATCTGCTCCCTGGAGACAAAGATTCTGAAGCTCCATCTCACATACTTCAGACTTGTTTCTAGAAGGGTGGAGGGACAGCTCAGGAGAGGAAGATCCTGGATGAAATAGATTGACACAGTAACTAGAGTAATGGGGACAGATGTGGCAGTGACAGTGAGACTAGCTCAGGATTGAGCAGAATTCAGAGCTATTGGACAGAGGGTTACTATGAGTTGCAGACAACTCGATGACACATAATAACAATAAGTGTTGATATAGGTTTTTAATTTAGCCTATTTTAGTGTTCTTGGGTAGAAAATATTAACGTACCTGATCATATAAACCTGTGAGAAAATATATTGTACCTGTGAGAATGTGTGTGTGTGTGTGCATCCCCGCACAATCCTTAATCCATTCTGATCATAAACTGACCATTTTACATATGAAAACACTGAGTCTGACATGATTTGTTCAGGTTTTCAATGTTAATAAACATAGAGTTTGAAGCAGGCCTTGTTGTTGTTGCTGTTATGTGCCATCGAGTCGCTTGTGACTCATAGTGACCCTATGTACAACAGCCCTAAACTCTGCTCTTTCCTGTGTCAATCACATCGTCTCCTACACATCCATCCCAATTACCCCAGTCACTGAATCAATCCACCTCAAAGAGGGCCTTCCCCTCCTGCACTGTCCCTCCACCCTCCCCAGCATGATGTCCCTCTCCAAGTACCTGTCCCTCCTTACAACATGTCCAAAGTATGTTAGACAGAGACTCAGAATCCTTGCCTCCAAGGAGCAGCCCGGTTTAACCCTTTCTAGGATGAATCTGTTTGTTTTCCTAGCAGTCCATGGCACCCTCAATACTCTTCTCCAGCACCACAGCTCAAAGGCATCAATTCTCCCTCTATCCTCCTTAGTCATTGTCCAACTCTCTGATGCATAACAAGTGATAGCAAAGACCATGGCCTGTATCAGACACACCTTAGTCCTGAGAGAGACACCATTGCTCTTCAGTACTTTGGAGAGGTCCCTAACAGCAGACTTTTCCATGGCAGTATGTCTTTTAATTTCCTGGCTACTACTGGTGCCAAGAGTGTTGACTGTGGAGCCAAGCAAACTAAAGCTGTGAACAATCTCAATCTCTTCACCATCCATCCTGATGCTGCCAATTGGTCCAGTGGTGAGAATCTTTGTCTTCTTGACATTGAGCCTCAATCCATATTGGAGGCTGCAGTCCTTGACCCTCTGAAGCAAGTGCTTCAGGTCCTCCTCAATTTCAGGAAGCAGGGTTGTGCCATCTGCATAACGCAGATTGTTGATGGATCTTCCACCAATCCTGATGCCACACTTCTCCTTATAGAGCCCAGCCTTCCTGATAATGTGTTCTGCTTACAGGTTGAAAAGGTATGGAGATAGGACACATACACTTTTCCCAATGTTGAACCATGCAGTGTTTCCTTGCTCTGTTCTAACCACTGCCTCTTGGTCCAAGTATAGGTTTCTCATTAGCATGATCAACTATTCTGGGATACCCGTTCTTCTCAGAGACAGCCACAGTTTGTTATGATCCACACAGTCAAACGTCTTTGCATAGTCAATGAAACACAGACATACATTGCTCTGGTATTCCCTGCTTTCAGCTAAGATCCATCTAACATCAGCTACACTATACCTAGTACCACGAACCCTTCTAAACCCAGCCTGGATGTCTGGCAGTTCTCTGCTGATGTGTTGTTCCAGTTGTTTTTGGATAATCTTCAACAGAATCTTTCTGCATGTGTAATCAGTGATATTGTTCTATAATTTCCACTCTCTGATGGGCCGCCCTTCTTTGGAAATGGGAACAAATATAGATCTCTTCCAGTCAGTTGGCCAAGTGGTTGTTCTCCAGATTTCTTGGCACAACTTGGTGAGCACATCCAGGGCAGCATCTGTTAGCTGAAATATGTCTATTGGTATACTATCTATTCCTGGGGGCTTATTTTTTGCTATTTCCTTCAAAGCAACCTGAATTTCTTCCTTCATCACCATAGGCTCTTGATTATATGTTGTTTCATGAAATTCTTCTGTGTCTGCTAATTCCTTTTAATACAGTGACTCAGTATATTCTTTCCATCTTCTTTTAATACTTCCTGGATCATTTAATAGTCTGCCTAAAGTATCCTTGATTATAGCAACTCGAGGTTTAAATTTGTTCTTCAGTTCCTTGAGCTTAAGAAATGCTGAACGAGTTCAGCCCTTTTGATATTCTGATTCCAGCTCCTTGCACATTTCATTGTATTATTTTACTTTGTCATCCCCTACTGCCTTTTGAAATCTTCTATTCAACTCTTTTTAGTGTCTTGAATTCTTCCTTCTGCTTTGGCTTCTCTGCGCTCCAGCACAATTTTCAGAGTCTTTTCTGACATCCATTTTGGTCTTCTCTTCCTCAGATTGACTCAGAATAGGACAGGGTTCATAGGTTCACATGGTCACATTAAGTCATAGTTGACTCAACTGCACATAACAACAACGAGTATATTGTAATTCATAATAAACCTGTGAACAACAGGGGAATCTTGCCATACCTTCTTCCATTTTTGAGATCTCTGCCTTGCTCAAGTCTATTGTTGATTAAGCTTATTATGTATAGAGAGGGAATGACAGAGAGAAGAGAGAAATTTATCTCAACAAGATGGTTCATGAGGTTGTAGAGACTGACAAGGTCAATCCCAAGGTCATGGATCAGATATCAAGTTGATGACTTCTCCTGACTTGGCTGTTATCAGGGGCTTTTGGGCCCAAAATTGGTGGTAAGATGGTAAATTGTTGTCTGACAGAGAAAGTATAAGAATCCCAGTATTGGCAAGCAATACTACTGGCTCAAATTCAAAGAACTGAAAGTTATATGATGATGATGAGCAGGATTCAAGATCTAGGTGAGGTAACAGACAGTTGTACCATGTATATAGGATGTAGGTGATACTCCCAAGAAAACTCCCTTTCCACAGTTGATTGTCACAGCAGATCTCATAACAGAGGTGATGACTTATACTAGGGCTCATTATGGGAGATGACTAAATCATACCTGGCCAAACTACTGAGAATCATGGCCCAGCCAAGCTGACACACTATCTTAACTATCACATGATCCTTAAAAAAAATCAGATTGTTACTCATGAATATACATTTTCCTTCAACTGTGCATCCTTTGCTCTGTTCCTAGATGGCTCTAAACTTCAGATGCAACCCGAAAGTTATGTTTCTGCTGTTAATGCTCAGATTCTATTAGGCTTCCCAGAATCCCCTCCCCATACCACCTGGCAGCCAAACCACCCAAGATGAACAAGAAAATTTAATTTTGTGAGTATCTGGTCAGGTCTGTTTTAGAAAAAGCTTATGTTGGCATCTGGGTAGTATGAGCTCTGGAAACTGGAGAGGATAGGTCTTATTAGAGAACATATCATGTTTAATGAAGAGGAACTGAGGAGCAGGAGAAAGTTCTTTGCAGTGGAATAAAAAATGCAGAACTACCTCCTTCTATAGAAATGAATCAGATATTGTGAAAGGTCTAGCCTTGGAATCTTCCCACAGCAGAGAAAAGACTTGTATAAGAGAGGCATTGTGCTTTTGGAAGGATCCACTTTTCTCAGTTATCCGCCTTTAAGGCAGCCGACAAGAAATCAAGAGTGAAAGCTGAACTTTCTTGCAACTTCAGCTTACCATCATTTCCCTTTAGGCTATAAGGTTTTAAAGTCTTTTATTTCATAGTCAAGAACTTCTCTTTTCCAAAGGTCACATAGTCAAAAGTCCACGTCTCACTCAGAAATCATACTCTGTTCCCAACATTATATCCCCTAGAACCTCTCACATGCAACACTATCATGACAAAAATGCTGCAGGAAAGGTTTGGCCTTGTGTTATATGGTTACCCCAACACTGGATGGTTCATATAGTTATGTGCTAGATTACTAACTGAAAGCGTGAATATTTGAGTCTGTCACAGTGTCTCTGAGGAAAGTTCTGGTGATCTAATTCCAAAAAGTCAGTATTTAAAACCCTGTAGAGCAGGATTCTATTTTGACTCACATGGGGATGCCATGTGTCAGGATAGATAGAACAGCAGGTTTGATTTGTGGTTTAACATTGAAGAAGGCATCAGAGACTGTAAATCAGTCTGGATGTGCGCAAGTGCTTCTAAGAGGTGGATGGGCAATGATTTGCCTACAGAGATTTCCCTAACTCAGACCTGCTGGCAGAAGCCTCTTTCAGAGGAGTAGCCTCCACAGTGGCTCCTTCTCAATGATACTGCTCGGAAGCTGTCATTCTCTCTGCAACAGAGACCAGAGGTCCTCAGGAATTCCTTCTCACCCCACCACCCTGTCTCTTGCTTCATTTCTGAGGCCCAGTGATAATATTCTCAGCCTGCAGTTTCTGTTCACACTCTCTGGTCACCTCAACAGGGAGAATTGTCACCCTGACCTTTTTTGACAGGTGTGGTGCAGGAGTATTAAAAAAAAAAGCAGTTTCTCGGAGTTTTCATTATTTAGTGCATTGGAGAAGAGTACTGAATACACATGGACTGCTAAGAAAACAAACAGGTTTGTCTTGGAGAGGGTAAAGCCCGGCTGCTCCTTGGAGCAAGGATTCTGAAGCTTCGTCTGACATACTTTGAACATGTTGCAAGGAAGGACCAGTCCTTGGAGAGGGACATCATGCTTGGGAGGTTGGAGGGACAGCACAGGAGAGGAAGACCCTCAATGAGATGGATTGACTGGGGTAATGGGGGTAGGTGTGTCAGAGATGGTGAGATTGGCACAGGATAGGGCAAAGTTTAAGGCTGTTGTAGGTCGTTATGAGTCGCAGATGACTCGATGGCACATAACAACGACGACAACAACAACAACAACAACAGTGCTATGATAGAAATATAAGTGGGTGGCTTTATTAAAAGAAAATGTCTTTTCTCCCAGTTTAGGAGGCTAATAAATTTAAATTCAGAGTACTCTTTTAGGGAAAAGATTTTTCCTCTGTTCTTGGGAAATATCCTTGTCTTTGTTGTTGTTGTTGTTGTTGTTGTTGTTGTTGTT
>NW_006400042.1:2918571-2919214 GCF_000299155.1 Elephantulus edwardii | reverse complement strand
TTGCTTTGTCATCCCGTGCTGCCTTTTGAAATCTTCTATTCAACTCTTTAGTATCTTGAATTCTTCCCTGTGCTTTGGCTTCTTTGCACTCCAGTCCAATTTTCAGAGTCTCTTCTGACATCCATTGGACTAATAAATATAGATCTGTATTTGACAAACATGGTAACAAAATTGGGTTGGGAAACTTCGAGGGGGCTTGTCAGCTTGGGACCCCACAGGAAACAATGTGAGCTGCCAGCAGTATCCTGTGAGCAAAGTCAATCCCGCTGTGAATAGAGACAGCATATCTCAGACTTATTTCATGCTTCCTTGGGAAGTGCCACATTAAATATCGTTGTTCCTGATATTACTCTTCTACCAGAATTGGGAATTTATAAGATACTGTTGGATTAATTATTGGAAGTAGTTTACCAAGTAAAGGTATCTTTGTTCACCTGAGTATTATTGATTCTGATTATGAAGGAGAAAGAAGTATAATGGTATTTACTAGACAGCCTCAGAATTTACTAGAAGGTCAAAAAATTGCTCAATTATTGTTGTTGCCACTATATCATGGCATGGAGGAGGAATAGTGGAAATGTATCCACATTTACAATATTCCTCTTACCAAAACCATTTATGGAAAATAGAAACTGCATTGGAA
>NW_006400042.1:2912431-2918471 GCF_000299155.1 Elephantulus edwardii | reverse complement strand
CAAATGCCTTTGCATAATCAATGAAACACAGATAGACATTCTTCTGGTATTCTCTGCTTTCAGCTAAGATCCATCTAACATCTGCAACAGTATCCCTAGTACCACGACCCCTTCTAAACCCAGCCTGGACTTCTGGCAGTTCTCTGCTTTAGCTCCTATTTATTGAGGATCATATGACATTAGATCCATATTCTCCTATGTCTGCTTTCTCACATTTGCTTAGTCTCAAAGGAGATTGAGTCAGGACACAACCGCACTTATTAACTACACTTCCCTATTAACATAACAAAGAAAATATTCTTAAGTGGGATTGTAAGGACATGCACATACGCATAGATGAAGGCAGTCACATTGCCATTGAGTAGATTCTGACTTAGGATAACCTAAGGTTTCTGACACTTTAAATCTTTAAGGGAAGAAATAGTCTTGTCTTGCTCCCTCAAAATGACGGGTGGACTGACACCATTGTCCTTGCAGCACAAACACATAACAAATAATTATTACTCCACCAGGGTTCCTAATAACAAATATAAGGGTTAGGATTTGGAACACATATTTTTCAGGGACATAATTTAAAATTCAATTAATAACATTCCATTTTTTCACTTTCCAAAAATTAATGTCATTTTCATATACAAAACATTCACTCAATCATGTTACCTCAAAAGTTTTCAATTAACCCAAAGTCTAAAATCTTACCTTCTGAACCATTTGACTCAAATATGAATGAGATCTTAGCATAATTCTGGATGAAGTGATCTCAAAGTTGAGTAACCTCTAGAGTTGAGTCAGGAAGCAGCTACAAGAAGGTAAAGGACAAAAATCTCAAGGTTGATAATCAGAAGATGACCCTATTAGAATTTTACATACTTATAGTCAATTTCTATAAAGACATGTGAACATCTTCTGCTTTTTTGTATATTTTATGAACTTTAGAAATTTCATTCATTATTCTTTATCCATATGATCCTCCGAATGATGGAATAAATGCCAAAAGTATGTGTGAGGCAGCATCACCTTTAGGCAAGGAAGTCTTAATTTCAGACTCTTCCTCTGGGGCAGATTTTACAGGAAATATTCTTTCTTTTACAACTTATTCAAAGAAATATTCTTTATTTTACAACTTATTCAAAGCTTCTGGTCTCATTAAAAGATAGTATTTGGGTTCAAGGAACATAGATAGTCTAGATTTGTACTAAGAAAAACTTTCTAGTATTTTTTCTATCAGCCCTGACATGCCAAGCCCACAGGGCAGAGAAAAAGGAGGGACAGGGAAGCTGAGAAAAAGGCATATTTCTCAGGGATCCAAGTCTTAACACAGAGGGAAGGTGGAAAGCTTTGTATCACACTTCAAGACTTAGGGAATGATCCTGCAGGACTATTATTTTCTGCAATCAAGTACCACTGCAGTGCAGCTACAAAATAGTTCCCCTCCCCCCTTAGTGTCTGGCAAGTTTCATTAATGATAAAACATGGATAGAAAACAAAGTTAGAGATTAGATGACACCCCAGGTTGGACAAATGAAGGATAGAAGCATCCTGCAGCTCACTGATGTACACAGAGCTGAGAAAAAACTCTCTCTGTATGCTGTTGTATTGTCCTCTGGTGGTTTCCATCTTCCTTCTACTAAATAGACTACTCAAAAAAGGAAGATGTTGCTGCCTCTGTCCTTGCTTAGTCCTGCTCTCAGTGGACAATTTCATGCAACAGCCACAGCAAACTTAGGTCCTTTTCCTTGTCACCGTCACTAGCGACCATCCAGTTGGATAAGCCTTGATGCTTGTCTTCCAAGAACAGGCTTTCAAAATTATATTTACATATCTGAAAAGTCTAAACATTTAGAAAGGATTTGAAGTAGCACATTGCTGCTTGGGACAGCCTTTGACCAAGTCCTAGCTTCCTGCCAAGTGCAGGGTCAAGGCAGGAGATGACAGAGATTTGGGCAGCAGTCCAGGAGGAAGGGAGTGCTGGTGCCAGCCCTGCTTGTGCTATAGAATGCCTCCTTCCATAACAGAATGCTCACAAACAGCATGGAGAAAAACACAATCTGGTCAAAGAGAATGCAACTTCAGACTCCTCCCACCCTCTTGGAGGCAGTCACCTCCACAACTAACTGAAAACATAAACCAACAACAGAGTTGTGAAACTCAACTGGAGGGCCAGTGGTTTTTTTTATGTAGGTTTCTTGCTTTGTATGTGGACACGTCCTCCTATGTTGTTTACAGGCTGAAGTGTCCTGGACAGCAGAGACCCAGGATAGGGAGAACAAGCACACATTGCAAACTACATAGTACAGTATGGTCATTTGTCCCCTTTGTTGGGAGTCTCAAGGAAAACAGCCTGCTCACACTGGGTAGAATGAGATCAGAGCCATTCTCAGGAGCTCAGTGCTCCCTCGAATGCAGTCTAGACTTGGAGGTGCTACAGTTTTTATATTTCATTTCTTTTTCAAAAATAATATGATTTCTAATTTTAGAGCAGTTTAGATTTATAGAAAAAAATTACAGTGAGTTCTCAACTATTCTATTGCATACAATTTCTCATATTATTAACATCTTGCAACCTATGGTACATTTGTTGCAATATTGATGAATCAATATGGATACAGAAGAAAAATGTATGCCTTTGAGCTGTAGTGTTGGAGAAGAGTACTGAATATCACATGGACTGTCAAAAGAACAAATAGATATGCCTAGGAGAAGGTGCAGCTGGAATGCTCCTTGGAGGCAAGGATGGTGAAGCTTTGTCTCATGTATTTTGGGCATGTTGCTAAGAGAGGCTATTCCTTGGGGAAGTACATCATGCTTGGAAAGGTTGAGTGACAGTGAAGGAGAAGAAGACCCTTAACCAGGTAGGTTGACACAGTGATTGCTGCAATATGCTCAAGTGTGTCAGAGGTTAGCACAGGTTTCAGATATGTTGTTTATACTGTCACTAAGTTGAACTCTACCTGACAACACCTAACAACAACAACAACAATATGGAGACATTATTATTCACTAAAGTCCATAGTTCAATTAAGGTTCATTCTGGTTGTACAAGTGAACTCTAGTGGGTTAGTGGTAAGAAGTTGCACTGCCATTCTGAAGGAACATAGGTCGAATCCACCAGTCGCTCTTCTAGGGAAAGATGGGCAATCTCCTTCAGTGCATTTTGCTACCTCTGAAAAGCCATTGGAGGGTCAGCTATGGGTCAGTTCCAACTTAATGGTACACAACAACAACTGGTTGTTGACTCTTTGATAAGGTCATAATGAGTCAGAATAGACTCAATGGCAGCAGGGATTGCATTTGTCATGTCTTGCAGAGTGAAAGAATGTCTTCATCAAGGCTAATCATGGTCAGGTTCTCATAGCAAGAAAAGGAAAAGTGTGGAAAAGAATGAAAAAACTTTCCCCATTAGGTATCTTCTCAGGAGGGGAGAGTTTTGGAAATGATGGCATCTGGCACTAGGACCTCACCTTAAGCAGAGACCCAGAGAAATTAGACATGGGTACCATAGAAAAGCCTCAGCAGAGAATATTTGGAAAGAAGATGGATTTAACTCCTATAATTGATTATTGCATCCATGGCTCCAGATCTGGTGGGGTGAAAGCAAGGGTAAGATGCAGATTCTCAGGCCCCATCATTCAAGCCAAATCTTTGCAAGAGTCCCAGGGCTGTGTTTGTTAAATGTCTTTTGGTGATTCTGCTACAACAGGCTCATGGTCAAATACTTGGGAGATGAAAATACAACACTGGGAGTCCACGCACCCACAGAGCAGAGACTGTGAAGTCTGAGGACTCCAAAGCTGTGATGATTTCTGGGGAATTTGAAGCAATTCTCGCAGTATACTACCTGAAGGAGGAAATCACTTTCTGGATCCTTTATTTTGATATTCCAGTTGACCTTATGCCCTCTAGAATGTTTCCTTTTATATCAAGAACCATATTTATATCTTGTTCTTCCCACTTCTCACCCATCTACACCTCACATTCCAAGGGCAAACATCTGACACAGTTTCACACTGACACCTCAGATGAATACTAGTATTTGAACAGATGGAGAGGTTCAAAGGCAAGAATGGTTTTCTCTGTGCACATCAACCCCATAATCAAAGATATGCTTTGTGATTGTTCAGGGACTACCAAAAAAGAGAAAGAACAATAAAGAAGCTGGAAGCAAAAGTTCCTATTCCTAGATACCCTGCTTTGATCAACTGTGTGGGGCAGCTCTTGTATGCAGAAGGTGGAAAAGATGAGTAATCCAGCCTCTCCATTTTGCCCCACAGAGTGCCAGCTTTAATCTGGTCATTATAGCCCTACAGTGGTAACTTGTGATTGCTCTGTTGTGATATTACATTGTTGTTGTTGTTAAGGGCTGTCGAGTCACAGGCAACTCATAGCGATCCTATGAAGGAGAGTCCTCAAAGCTTGGATGCCTTTCTTTCTCTCTCCAGGTTCATAGGGTTTCTGGAGGCAAGCTATTACAGAAGTGGATGCCACTCCTCCTTCCAAGCTTGTTTTCATTGGGGAGCTCCACCCCACTCTCTGTCAGCATTGGATAACCAGCCATTAACACATTTGACACATCAGTGTCACAGTGTTCAGCCTCACAGCAACCACAAGTGACTGCTGTACGGCAACTTGTACACCAGGGCTATACAACCTAGAGGAATGTCTGAAAAAAAACAATGAAAGACTGGTCCGAGGGCCCACAGGCCCAAGGGTTCTACAGTGTTTTAGCAGCCTGGCATGCCCAATTGCTGGGAAACTCCGTACCCCAGACACCAATTCATCTGGCTAGTCTGCTCTGCCAACACCCTTGTGGGCCCCGAAGAACCACCACACGTACTCAGAGTCCTCAAACCTACCGTGCCTCCAGAAGCCAGAGACCAGATCCAGGTGGCATGAAATACCACAAGCCCCTAGGTGGGCTTGACCTTTCAGTGCTTTAGCAGGCCTCACGCCCAATTGCTGGGAAACTCCCTGCCTCAGACCCCCATTCTTCTGGCTAGTCCACTTTGCCAACCCCCTCGTGGGCCCCAAAGAACCACCACACATACTCAGAGTCGTCAAATTAGAGAAGGTTAAAGCTGAGGGCATGAAACAGCCTATGTCACTTTTAGAAAGAGACTTAAGAAGATGCAATCCTCAGTTATTATTTTCTCTTAATTAGCATGTGTTCACCCAAACAATGCTCTTCCCAGGAAATGATTTCTAATTTAAAACATGCTTTTAAAAAATAAAAAGACAACGGGTTTTAAGGCTCAAAGCAGAAGCCTGTGTGTTGTTTAATTTGTTTTTTAAGTTTGTTATTGTTTTATTATATTAAGATTAATGTAATGATAGTTTTGAGCTCATACAATTTGATAATTTCAGTGAAATAAGAAAATTTAAAAATATAAGAATGGAGCTAACTTAAGAAGAAAATCTTTATTTGGAAGATGAAGTAAGCGAAGAATAAGTTATAAAGACAGATAAATAAATTTAAAAAGCTGTAGCTGAAAATTTTTTAAATAAGGTTAAAATCTCTGAATTAGTAAAACCTTTTAAAAATAGACTACATTTGAAAGCTGGTTAGTTGTTCCTCTATCTTTGGTAATCCAGAATGCCAAAGATAAAGAGACAAGCAGTCTTTCACATCTGCATAGATAAGGTGACTTAGAAGTTTAGAAGCAGATAAGAGAGAAAATACAACTTCGTTCTAAGAATAGATAAAAAGAGAAAAGTTATACCCTCAATTGACTACCTGTAAAATCCAAAAAGGTAGACTTTCTTAAGTGCTAAGAAACAAAGTAGCTTTAAAAGGAACTTTACAAACTAATTGTTGCAATTTTGGGAAATTAGGACATTTGGAAAGAGGAGAGAGTAGTGATATAAAGGAAAAAAACAAACCTATGTCTCCAGGGCTTTCTAGAAAATGTGGAAAAGGATACCACTGTTGTTTTGTTGTTGTCATGTGCCGTAGAGTCGCCTGCGACTCATAGCGACCCTATGTACAACAGCCCTAAACTCCGCTCTGTCCTGTGCCAATCGCACTGTCTCTGACACTCCCATC
>NW_006400042.1:2890028-2909015 GCF_000299155.1 Elephantulus edwardii | reverse complement strand
AAAATTTAATAATAATTAAAAAATTATTATTGTTGCCATATATTAAACAAAAGGCTGCCCCATAAAAAACAAGGAGGTTTGGCAGTACAGGATCAAATATATATTGGAATACCATTACTAATGATGAGAAACCACAAATGAGTGTTACAATTGAAGGGCATAAATTACAAGACTTGATTGATACTGAGGCTGATGTTTCAATTGTAGCTACTCATCACTAGCCCCCAGAATTAGCATTAAATGATGTGTCTGTTACTTTTACTGGAATTGGTACTATGACTGGAGTCAAACAAAGTGAATGTGTTTTGGAATGCAAAAGACCAAAAGGTCAAAAGGGTAAATTACAACATTTTGTAGCTGACATTGAAATTACTCTACGTGGCAGAGATTTACTATCAGAGTGGGGAACAACATTACCAATTCCCACTATTTTGACTCCAGCAAAAATAAAATTTATGGAAAATATCTGATTATGAGCAGGAAGCTTTTGTAAATTATATAGGAAAAATATCTAATTCTTATACCTTAGATAAATAATTATAATTTATAAAATAGACTAATTGGATATTATCAACGAAAGTAGAAACTTCACCTCTGCCAGCAGATACTTATAATACGGATGCAAATAAGATGGGCTATGCAGATGCTATAGGATGGGTAAAGATAATAAGGTAGCTAAAACTGACTTCTGTTCAACAGGCTGAATTATATGCTATTATTATCTTATTGCAGGACAAAAACTTTCCTTTGAATATATTTACTGATTCACAATATGCTGAGTTTACTGTTAGACATATAGGAACAGTATATATTCCTTCTCAAGTATCTTATTTACTATGGTGCAAGTTTTAATTCACCAACGAGACTCTCCTATATATATCACTCATATTTAAGCTCATTCTCACCTTCCAGGATCAATGTTGCAATTAAATGATAAAATAGATTAATAGGTAATGTTAGAATTACTGAAAATTTTCATCTCCATACTCTCTAAAATGTCAATGGAATGATGAAAAAAATTGGAATTACACAGCAGCAAGCTAGAGAAATTATATGTGGATGTCCTCAATATGGCCCCATTAATGTACCACTTTATGAAAAAGGAGTTAATCCAAGAGGTAACAGATGAAATGTATTATGGCAAATGGATGTTACTCATATTCCATCATTTGAGAAGTTACAGTATGTTCACCATACTATTGATACTTTTTCAGGGTTTCAATGGGCCGCTGCTTTATCAGGAGAAAAATCAGAGTATGTAATTCAACATTTAATTGAAACTTTTAATGTGATGGGTCTTCTATCAAATATTAAAACTGATAATGCTCCTGCTTATAATTCTAAGAAAACACAAGAATTTCTTAAAAAATGGAAAATTAGATAGCATGGTGCTGGAGACCAGTTTGAAAATCATCTACAAGAGCTGGTTCTACAGAGGCTGGGAGTAGTAAGCACTAGGGTGGAATGTTGATTTGCTACTGGAAGTGAGCCCATGTGATAAGATTGCTTAGTTAAAAACCCATTTGGGCCTGAGGGCCTACAGCCCACAGTCCTGGTTTAAATTGTTTTGTCAAACATTCTTCTAAGTGGTATATTACTGGTTTGTGCATTGCTGTATAGAGCTAACTCGTAGTTGCTGTGAGCCTAAACACTGTGACACTCATGTGCCAAATGCAATAATGGTTACCCATGGTGGACAGTATTTGGTGGAGCTACCCAATTAAAACAAGCTTGGAAACAGGAATGGCAGCCACTCCTGAAATGGCTTGCCTCCAGAAACTCTATGAACAGTGCTCAGGTCTTTTGTTCATAGGGTCACTATGAGTCGTCTATGACTCAATGGCACTTAAAAACCACCACCACCACCACCACCACCATGTATATGAATGACTGTATAAAACCCAATGTACTTAAAAAACACAATGTATGAATATTGTTTGCAAAAAAATTATTTCTATTTTTAAAAAAATTTGTTTTCACTTAACATAGCATTGAAAAACTTCCTTATCAAAACTGAAGCTTTCTGATGCTGTTTGCCTGCCTAACCTAAAATCTGTAGCTTAGAATTATTCGTTTTCAGTACATGTTGTTATTGTTAGGTACCATTGAGTTGACTCTAACTCATAACAACCCTTTGAACAACAAATCTGCCGTATCCTATGCTATCCTTACAATTTCTGACACATTCAAGCCCATTGTTGCAGTAACCATGTCAAGCCACTGGTTGAGGGTCTTCCTCTCCTTTGCTGCCCCTCCATCTTCCTATGTATGATGTTCCTCTCCAAGAAATAACCTTTCCAAAGTATGTGAGACAAAGTTTCATCATCTTTGCCTCCAAGGAGCTCTCTGGCTGCACCTTCTCCAAGCCATATCTATTTGTTCTCTTGACAGTCTATGGCATATTCCAAAGCCACAGTTCAAAGGCATTAATTATTCTGCTAGCCTTATTAATTTCCCAGCCTGCAGATGCATAACAAGTGACTGAAAATGCTACTACACTATTTAAGGAGCTTGAAGTAAGAAAAGAACACAATAACCAGGTCAAAATGTCTAGACCAAAAAAAGTACTGTAGAAATGTCACACACTTCACTGTGATGTTTGTCTCATGTATGCTAGCATATATAATGTTGTTATTGTTATGGATGGTAAAGTCAGAACCAACACATAGCTAACACTCTGATGGTTTTCAGAGGCAGTAAATCACAGGGAGGTTTTCCTGTTCAGCTGGTGAATTTGAACCAAGTGCAGTTGAGTTGAAAGTGGAACTCCTTACCACTAAGTCACAAGAACTCCCCAGCATATATGATGAAATTTTCCTTTTTTCTACTGAAGAAAAGAAAAAAGAAAGGACCAAAAAGCAAAGACGGTGATACTTTGGCTTACATACTTGGACATGGTATCAAAAAGAAATATCTCATAGACAAGGACATCATGCATAATGCGAATCAAAAGGGATACCCTCAAGAATGTGCAGTGGCTCAAACGCAGCAAAAACAGTAAAGGATGACAAAGGGTTCAGCAGTGTTTTGTTCTGCTGTACCTAAGAATGCCATGAGATTTTATGCAACAACAACAATGATAATGTTAAAATACTTAAAACCCGATTACAAAATGGGCAAGAAACATGGAAATAATTTTCACAGAGGAATATATTTAAATGGCAAACAGACAAATTAAGAAATGCTCCAAATCACTGTAAATAAAAGAGATGCAAATCAATGCACATTCATGTTTATCGTGGCTTTGTTCACAATAGCAAAGAGTTGGAAAAACCTAAGTGCTCATCAACAAACAAATGAATAGAGAAGCTGTGGTATATTCACACAATGGAATACTACACTACATTGAAAAACAAGGAACTCATGCAATATTATTCAAAATGGGTGACCCTGGAGGACATTATGCTGAGTGAAGTATCTCAGTCACAAAACTACAAATACTACATGGTGCCACTGTTGTAAAACAAGGCTTACATCGGGGTTGGGAGGAGACTGAGGAAGATAGGTTTAATAATGTATATTGCATTGAAACAGATGAGGGAGAAAACTGTTTAAAGGGGATATGTGATTAGGTATTTTTGTCATGACAGGAGTCCAGAGCGAAGGCTGCATAGTGGAGTGGACCTTGGGGGAGGGATTGTAAAACAATGAAAGAATTTTTCTTTTACTTTTCCAAGAAGGTAGTGTACTAGGGGGAAGGGCTGGGAGGGGAGAAAAGTGCAACAATGAATGAATGGAAATAAAAAGTCTCTGTAAATTTTCATTGAAATTAATAAAAAATTTAAAAAGGAAAAAAAAGAGATGCAAATCAAAACCACAATGAGGTACCATCTCATTCCAGTTAACAGTTGCAAAGTTTATCAGGACTTCAAGCAACAGATGTTGGAGAGGTTGTGGTGAGAAAAGAAAATTGATACATTGTTGGTGGAGTTGTAAAACAGTACAACCACTCTGGAAGGCAGTTTGGCACTTCCTCAAAAAGCTGAATATAGAAATTTCATATGACCTAGCTATTCCACTACTCGGAATATGCTGTTTTTTAATTGAAGCACACACTGAGATTTGTACATCAGTGTTCATAACAGCATTATTCACCATTACAAGAACATGGAAACAGCCCAAATGTCCAACCACAAACAAATGGATTGAGAAATTATGGTACAGTCACACAATGGAATACTATACAGCACGCAGGAGCAATGATTTTGTAAATTATTACCTAACTTGGGACGACTTGGGAGCATTATGCTGAGTGAACTAACTCAGTCTCACAAGGATAAATATTATATAAAACCATAATCAAGAATGAGTATAAGGATCCAGGAGGGGACGGAGACGGTGGAAGCAGAGGGATGTGGATGTGCAGGGGAAGGGGAGGATTAATCATGGAGTTGTACAATTTGATGGGGACGGGTTAGGGAAATGGAAAGAATTTGTTCTTAAACACAATGTATTCGTAACTCTGTGCACAGACCAAGGTGAGGAAAGCCGTGGGGGGTGGTAAATACTCCTTTAGTGGTTGGGATAACCAAGGTGATAAAAAACACAGGGGTGGTAAGTACTGTCTTGGTGTGTTGGGACCCCATTGAGGTTGTGTGTATGAATGAGATGTGCCTACATGTGAAGCCAGTGTGGAATTCTGATCTGCAGTTCCATGGTGATCTCATATGACTTAGGGCACTATTGAGTCAGCTGTATCAAGTCAGAGGTTTATACTGATATGCCAACTACAAAGAGGCACCCAACATTCCTATGAAGAAAATGGCTAGAGACAGAAGAAGCAAAAAAAATGCAAAAAACCTCCAGATAAGGGGCTGGGAGGTGGGGATTGAGTTTCTACATCAAGTATGAACTTTTTAAGTAAACCAGGATAAAAAAAATAGAAAAGAAATATGTTAATTTGTATTCCATTTAAAGAAAGAAAAGAAAACAAAATGTAGAAGTTCTCAAGAAGCTCTAAGCACAAGTAACTAACTCCAAAAGTGTGGGATGCCTCTGTGCCAAAGACAACCAAAAACAATATCAGTGGTAAATGGTCAAAGGCAACAAGAAGAACAAAAAATAGCTTTGTAACTCAAGAAGAGTCTACCCTCACCTAGACAATAAAGCAGTGAACATTCTTGGGACTGTGCCAGAAATATCTGCTCCACTATTCGTCATTGTTTAGTTGATAAAGATTTACCTCCTCATTTTCTGCTGTCTGTTATTTTCATTGTACTGGTGCCATTATGTTAATTATTAAAGATATTTCTCTGTTACTAGATTATGTAGGTGTTCTAATAATCTACTTTAAAAAAAACAACCAAAACAAAAAGTAACCATAAATCTCCAGAAGTTTCAGGATCCAGAAATGCTGGTAAAACTCTTAAAAAAGTTGTGTAAGTAACTGAATGAAACCTATGTATTGCCTGAAGTCAAACTGCAAACTTGGTCCATCTATAAATGGTGAGGAAAATGGGAATCTTTGGCAGAACTTTCTAAACAGTTGTAGAAGGCATGAGAGCTTGTGAAAATGGACTAAACAGTTGTAGAACACATGAATGTTTGTGAGAACTGATTAAACAGTTGTAGAAGGCAAAATAAAGTGTGTGTAACTATGGTTGAGTTGTTGTTGTTGTTGACTGCCATTAAGTCAAACACGACTCAGTGACCCTATGAACAAAAGGCCTGAAGCCTTTCTATAACTATCATCATTTATCAAAGTTCATAGAGTTTCTAAAGGCATGTTGTTTAGAAATTGGATACCACTCCTGCTTCCAAATGGTTGAGTAGAAGAATAAAAGTGATACTCTTTTAGAAGGAAAAGAAAGTTTGGTCTTAAAGTAGGTCTTTTTTGTTTGTTTGTTTTCCAGAAACATTAAATGATTAGAAAGTCAGAGTAAGTGAATGAAAGTGTAAGAAAAAGTGGAAAAAAAAAACCCAAAACACACCAAAAAAAAACCAACCCCAAGGTATTTGAATTTTGTAAATAAACTAGTAGAAAATAAAAGAAAAATATTTATGATAAAGGAATATTGGACCTGAACCATTGATCTGACAGGAGAAACTCTAGTCAATCCCTTAAAAATCATTGGTATGCATGTGACTGCAACTTGCTTCCTCTGTGTGTCTCTCTAGGGCTGTTGCAGCTGCTGGAAAGGTTGCCTGTATCAGGCATCATGGTCTTGCTTGCTTTGGATGCAGGCATCTCTCCCTGGCTCCCACTATCAATCACATGGGTCCTACCTTTGTGAAGGATGCATTTACTGAGCATCTCAGGTCTCTAAGTGTGCTGGACACTGGCACCTAAGTGACCAGAGAGGCAAGGGCTGCTCAAGGGATGCTGTTGTTTGTTCTCACTCAAATGCTCATGGCCAAAAAGTTCCTTGAGGTGGTCAAGCACGTACTTTCTGGACTTTTCTGAGGTATTTGAAATGTTTGAAATCTAATACAGATTGGAAAGATGGGGATTGGGCTGGAACTGCTGTTTTACAAGTCTATTGATCTCTTAGAGGATGCTGCTCTGATTCCTTGGGATATTTTCAATGTTACAGCAAAAATCATAAAATATTTCACTTATTGAAGGCTCTGCAAATTATCTACATTAAATACTTATCCATTATACGCTATCCTTTTAATATATAAAGAGTATATTTTAAACTTTGCCTTTTCCAGATTCAATTATGCATTTACTCAATGCATTTTTACTCAGCAGGAGGCCCTTCCATACTTTTTACTGTAGGAACATCTCTCCTCCTTATGATGTTATTATTGTGTGCTGTCCAGTTGAAACTGACCCATAGCTGACTCTCCAGCAGTATTCCAGAGGCAATAAATTACTGGAAGAGATTGCCTGTCTTTCTCCTATGGAGCTTCTGGTGAGTTTGAACCACTTACCTTTGTGTTGACAGTACTTAACCATCAGAACTCCTTTCTCTAGCCCCTTGCTTGGATTTGGGACCAATCTTTGAAAGCTGAGAGGGTTTTGGGTTTTTTTTTTGTTTGTTTTTTGTTTTGCATCACTGAGCAGGTTGAACCAAGCAATCATAGAACTTCAGACAAGGGCAGGTGCTGAAAAGCCCTAGTGGCCTTTGTTGACTTGGTCACCGGCTTTGAGGACAATTCTTAAAAAGAAGACGCAAAATTTTGGGAGTAAAATCATATATATATATAGAACTGTCTCAAGAGATGTTTCACAGGACAACAAGCCTTTGTGTATTATCAGTCCTGGCCAATGTGTATTATCAGCACTGGCATAAAAAATGCTCTAGTTTATTGTTAGTCACATCGTCACATCATGGTCACATGCTGAACTATCTCACATTGAGCTTATATATGTGTGTGTAGGCTATCACTGGTTGCCTGCACACAGTTGTACTGGGGACTTCTCTGATATGGAGAATGGTATGTGTGTGTGTGTATGTGTGCATGTTTGTGTGTCAGGAAGGTTATTTGAGGGTCTGGTAGTAGGATGGACAGACCTTTGCAACTCTTTGCTTTATCTAGGAAAAGCAATCTTCTAGGAGTTTCTGCTAGCTCATGGACATATTACCATTCCTGTTTGAAAGAGAGGTGGGCTGAGCTCTTTGTGAAGGCCTGGTTTCCTCTGTGGGGCTCAGCACCTTTCCCTGACAAGCACTTGAGTACAGTAGTGACTGAACATATCTGACCTTCAAGGATAACCAGTGCAATGCCCATTCTCTCAAGAATGTAGAACACCTATCTCTTGTGGATATTGAAGCCAAATGAGACTTGGAACTGAGAAATTTTCAATCTGTGCATGTACTATGTGTAAATAGTGTAGTAAAGCTTCGGTGAATAAAACCTCACCTCTGTTCCAGTAAAATTTGCCTCCAAATTAGTTATGAAACAACTTTTGGATCTCACAGCTTTTTTTAGGGGATATTTTGAATTCCTGATAAGGAATTAGAGAACTGCATAGAGAAACAAATCTAATTTATACAACTATATGTGAAAGTTCAACTCTGGGCCTACAGACACATGGTCTGCATGTTTGACTGAAAGTGTGTGTATGCTTTGTAAGTGTGTGCAAGTATGTGTTTATGTGCATGCATGTATATGCAACAAATATGTGCGTGCATGTGTATGTATATTAGTGTGTCTAAATGTGTATACGCATTTGTGTGCATCTGTGTCTTCCTGTGTATGGGTTTAGGATTGTGACAAGGTCAAAAGTCATCATTTAATTAGGCCCCTCCTCAGCCTCTCCTTAGAGTGGCCCAGCTGTCACCCACCAGCTTGCGGCAGATGGACCCCTTTTGCCCCAAGGAGAATGCTGGGGTGCAGGCCAGGAGGCTGCTGCACAGAGACACCACCTCTCAGTTGGCTTTCCTTCCTGTCCTCCTGCAACTGTCGTGGGCAAGGAAAGTATGAAGTGTTCAATAACTAAAGACAGGAAGATAGAAGAGTGCAGAGAAGGGCTTAGGGTAGATTATGAGAACCCAGTAGAAACACTGCAGCTACTTTTAGAGATAAGGTATAAGGCTGGAAATCCCTGTAGCACATGGGGGTAGGTGGATTGTCCAAGTGCTTGTCTGAAGCATCCTTGAGGCTGGCTAAGGCTCAGTGCACTTAGTAAAAACTCCACCTGCCTAGAAGGCTACATTAGGATCCACACAACTACCGCACTCTTAAAGTTAGTCTTCATGAACAAGGCCCTGCTTGAAAAGAGGTCAGATGCAAGACACTAGCAGCTAATGTCTGCGTGAGAGAAAGGATAAGTATGAGATAAGCAGCTGTGCTAGGCTCTGCTCTCTAAGCCAGACTTGCTTTCACTGGTCTCTTTATAGCTCCTGGGCAGAACCAAACTCCATTTCCTCAGAAAAGCTCATTTCTTTCATGGAAGATAGACATTCTGGAAGGAAAGATAAGGAAAACTGGCTACTAATCAAAGACTGTCCCCCTAAAGTAGAGTTTAGGGAGCTGGAGAGCTTTATAGGAAAAGGTCATGTGACATATAAGAAGGTGGCCAGGTTCCAACACAAGGCACCAACCCGTCTGATTCCTCTGTGTTCTGAATGTGATGCGGTGCTCCTTAAAGCTCTGCTATGTGCCTGGTTAGTGTCTGGTCTCCAGGGACTGTGTAGCAGGGACTATGTGGTAAGGGCTGTGTCACAGGGATTGTGTGGCTAGGGCTGCTGGTGCTGAGGCCAATGATCTTTGTGCTCCCCAGGCATGCAGCATCAGCTTTCAGGAGGAACTACACCTCAGACAAATAGTCCAAAGGAGGCCTCAGCTGACCAAGAGGCCCTTGTGTCAAGGCAGTTAGAAAGTGAGGACAAAGGAGTGATAGCACTCATGGCCCACCTCAGGACCTTCTTGGCCTTGTGTCTGGCAAGTTCAGAGCTGGGAAGGGGTCCTGCTGGACACAGTCCAGGATCCTGCTCTTCTTAAGGGATGTTCCTAAAAGCAAAATCTCCTCAGTAAGCACATTGAAAAACAGCACTGAGAAATCATTAATCCTAGGATGGAACCAATCCATTGGAAGATTTTATGAGTTCAGAGCTCTCACCAATCCCAAAGAGCTCTGCCCCTGCCTCTGTCTCCTGGACAAACAGCATGGAGTTCTGCCCAACAATCTACCACCTTCCATCTGCCACCTGGAAGAATGGTTGCTGGCTGTATACTAGCACAGCCACTCCTATCTCTCTATTCACAAGGACCACCCTTTCAGTTTCCCATTGTTTCTCACTAATGGCCTTAAAATGTGCCTGCCTGTTACTTTGCCTTGCCTTCTGGCCCAGGAGCAAAGCTTTAAACTCAAATCCAAATTAAAGTGACACGTGCATCGTGCTGGGTTGGGGCGTGGGGGCTGCACAGGATTGAAAGTCCCCTACCCTGTCCTTGGATTGCAGTGATTAGCTGTGGTCTCAAGTGTCATGTCACAATATTTCATGGGCACCTCCCACCCCCCTGCAGACCTGCTGGGTTGCCACATGGCCTTCTGTTCTTTCCGGGCCCCTCCTACTACAGACAGCCTCTAGTGTTGTGACAGATGGGCCTGGGTGCATAAGATGGATAAAGGCTTCGGCTCTGACCTCACTGATGGCTCAATTCACTGACCATTGTCTGACTATCTGACTATTTCACCAGGCAGAAGGAGATAGGATTTAGTGGCTGGGCTGGACTTGAGCGGCCTTGTACCTACTCTGGCTTTTAATCTATTTCAGAGTTAAGGAAAGATACCTTACAAACTGACATTGCCCTTTTGGACTCAGCCATGTCATCATTTGCCTTACTACTACCATCTATCTGCTTCTGCAGCAAGGAGAAGGCAAAAAAAAAAAAAAAAAAAAAAAAAAAAGAAAAGAAAGGGGAACAAAAGAATGGAGTAATTTGTGTTATCTCTAGCAAAAAAGACCATTTGCCCCTCTTTAGGTAGTTTCAAAGACCAACAGTAGTGTGCATTGTCAATGTTAGGAAGAAATATAGTAATGCCAATGACGCTTTGTCGGTTTGCTTTTTGTTTAGCTATGGAGTTAAATTCAAATTACAGTAGTTCTTGATGTAGAAAGAAGATGTTGGTGCACAGAACCCACAAGCTGAAACTTGGTTCTAAGTAGTAAAAGTATTGACTGAGTCCAGCTTCCCTCAAGGATACCCCAGCCTCTTTGTGGGCTGCTCTAGACAACTCAGGAGCAATGACTGTCCGGCCCAGGCTACTCAACTGCCAAACTCTTCCCTGAACAAGTCCCTGACCATTTGTGGCAGCTGGCCCAACATGTGCATAAATGTGTGCATTTGTACCTCCTCCTGAGTCTGTTTGCTTGGGCTGCAGGCTTTGTTGTCTAAAGGTGTGGTTTTCTACAGATTTGCTAATCTTCAAAGCAATGACAGGTATGTCAGTTCTCCTAAAGTCCAGGAACATGGTAGGAGGTCAGTATGCTAATGAGTCATAGGCTGGCAGGGGAGAGGGTTTAGAGGTATGAAATCCTGTAGCCACAGCCAACTCTCCAGTCTTCTCTCTCCCTTCCCCCTGGAGCTCAGCAGGCAGAGGGCAGGTGCATAAAATACAATATGCTCTGTTAAGGGCCTGGTTTCTGTGAGGGTCTTTAAATTACACACCAGGTGAGATAAGTAGTGGAAGGGACCCACCTCAACCTGGGGCTAGAGGAATCACTTCTCATGAGTATGCTGGGAAGTGACAGCTGCTTTGTTAGTAACTTTAGAGCTGAGACTCCAGGCAAGGAGGCAGAGGAGGGCAGCCCTCTTTTAATCCACTTGTCAGGATTCAGCAAGCAGGACAGATCTTTGATAATTCTCTGCATTTTAGAAACAAAGACTTTTCACTGCTAAAGATAACACGTGTCTTCCAAGTATCCTATCCAGATGTATTCTGGTGGTACCTCTTCTCTTTGAGGAGGGAGGCAGTCTAAAGTGGTGTCCTGTCTTTGTTATAGTTATTAGAACCATAGGGGAGCTAAAAAAGCCAAACCAAAGTCTCCAATACTCAAGCAGAACTCAATGTTGGTAGGTGCAGTTAAGTTGGCTCTCAGCTCATAGCAATCCTAGGGACAACAGAACGAAACACAGGGATCAAACCATTGTAATCTGAGTGTCTTTATTGGTGCGTTTTTGGAAATAAATAAACAGGCTTTTTATTTTGGTCCACTGTAGTCTGGACAATTGACTGAAACATGCTTAGCATCAAGAGAAACATGAAAGCCTCCACTGATAAGCAGGAGGTGGTTGTGCACAAAGCATATGGCTGGGAGTAGAGGTTTTACCACTGAACTACTAAACTAGGAATGAGACCCAGATATCTATATTTTTAAAAATCATCTAGAATTCGGAGTTTGAGAAACCATAGTTTAGGGATATATTGTCCAACTAGCCACATGTGGTGACTCAAATTTAAATTGCTTAAAATGAAATACAGTTAAAATTAATTTTTCAATTTAATTTGCTTACATTTTAAGTGGTCAATAGTATCTCCTACCTAAAAGCAAGGATACTTTTTTAACAATTCATTTTTTGTTTTTATTTAAATGAGAGTTTACAGAAAAGTTGGATTTTCATTCATTAATAGTTGTACATTTTCCTTCCTACCCTGCTCCTACAATTCACTTTAAAAAAAAATAATTAATTATTGCATCATTTTCTTCCTTAGCCTACCCTTTCCCTTAGTCCTTTTTACTATGTACCTCTTAATTCTGGACTGTTGTCATACATAAAATGTTTAATCATATATTTCTTTTAAACAGTTCTTACCTTCATCTGTTCCAATGCAGTGTTCATTATTTATGTTTTTTCTTTTTATTTTTTGCTTTTTTCTTTTTAAAAAATTTTATTTTATTCTGATTTATTTACAAAGTTTGAATACATTGTTTTTCATGAAAGATCCTTCACATATCCTTCACCCCACCCACACATTGAATTGTGCAATCCTACTTGATCACCCTACCCACCCCTCATCCACACCGTTCTATTTCCACCCTCCTCCCTGCCTTGGATACTCATATTCATTCTACAATAATGGTTTTATACAATATTTGTCCTTGTGACACTGAGTTAGTTCACTCAGCATAATGCTCTCCAGACTCCAAGTTAGACAGTAATTTACAAAATCATTGCTCCTGTGTGCTACGTAGTATTACATTGTATGAATGTACCATAACTTCTCAATCCATTAGTTTGCGGTTGGACATTTGGGCTTCTTCCATGTTCTTTTGATGGTGCAAAGATGATGGGTTTTAGTTTGTTTGTTTCTTAGATTTTTTTTAAAAAATTAATTTTAATGTAAGTTTACAGCGACTTAGGGTTTCCAGTCATTTATTGTTGAACATTTTCCCCTGGCCACTCCCTCCCTCCAATTCACTCTTTTCCTCAAAAAGTAAAAGAAAACTCTTTCATTGTTTTGTAACCCCTCCTCCCAAGTCCACTCCAATGTTCAGCCTTCATTATGGACACCTGTAATGACAATAAGCATATATTCCTTTTGCTCAATTCTCTCCCTCATCTGTTTCAATACAGTATACATCATTCACCCGATCCTTCTCTGTCTTCCCTCAACCCTGATTTCAGTCTTTTTTTACAACAGTGGCCTTATGTAATATTTGTCTTTTTGTGACTGAGATATTTCACTCAGCATAATGTCCTCCAGGGTTATCCATTTTGCATAATATTTTATGAGTTCCTTGTTTTTCAATGTTGCCTAGTATTCCATAGTGTTAACATACCAGAGCTTCTCTATCCATTCATTTATTGATGGGCACTTGGTTTGTTTCCAGTTCTTTGCTATTGTGAACAAAGCCACAATAAACATGGGTGTGCATATATCTGCTTGGGTGGTGGTTATGGTTTCTTTACGGTTTTCATATTTTTTTTAGTATAGTTTTCCATAATATTTCAATGTTAGCCTTTTTATTTTAGTTGGTTCTGTTGTGACATTGCTTGTTTCATCTCTTATTTGGATTATTTGTGTCTTTTCCTTCTTTTATTTTGTTAGTTTTACTAGTGTTACCTGAATTAAGGGGTCACGCATGATTAAGTTAGACTAGAGATTTTTCCCTCCGAGTGTTCAGGATCTCCCTGTTACTTGAGTTGAAAGGTAAACCAGGTCAGGCCAGACAGCAGGTTTTCCCCCAAAGAACCTGAATACCCAAAGTACTTGAACGAACAATGAGGAAGTCTGTTGTTCCCTTCACCAAGTGGCTTCTCACCTCTTTTCAGGTGCCCAGGGCCTCCCTGTTGCCTGAATTAAGGGGTTGGCATGGTCAAGTCAGAGAGAAGATTTCCCCCGAAAGTATCTCAGTGACCGAGGAAGCCTGTTGTTCCATTCTGGAAGTGGTTTAACACATACATCTGGGTGCCAAGGACATCCCAGTTGCCTGAGTTAAGGGGTCCTGTGTGGTCAAGGCAGACTGCAGTTTTCCACAAAGCACATGAATGGCCAAGGAGGAAGCCTGTTGTTCCCTTCTGGAAGAGGATACTCACATCAGTAGGGGTGACCGGGACCTCCCAGTTGCCTGAGTTAAGGGGTCCTGTGTGATCAAGCCAGACAACAGGGTTTTTTCCCAAAGTACCTGAATGACCAAGGAGGAAGCCTGTTATTCCCTTCTGGAAGTGGATGCTCACGTGCATTGTATTGCCCAGGACCACCCTGTTGCCTAAGTTAAGGGGTCCCATGTGGTCAAGCCAGACAGCGGGTTTTGCCCTAAAGTATCTGAATTACCAAGGAGGTAGCCTGATGTTCTCTTCTGGAAGTGGCTTCTCACCTCTGGCAAGATGCCCAGGAGCTCCCTGTTGCCTAATATACGGGGTCCCGCATGGTCAAGCCTGACTGCAGTTTTCCCCCAAAGTACCTGAATGACCAAGGAGGAAGCCTTTTGTTCCCTAATGGAAGTGGATGCTCACCTCCCACAGGGTTCCCAACCTCCCTGTTGCCTGTGATAAGAGGGCCTGCATGTTCAAGCCTGACAGCAGTTTGTTCTCCAAAGTACCTGAATGACCAAGGAGCAAGCCTGTTATTCCCTTCTGGAATTGGCTTATCACCTCCATTGGGTGCTCAGGACATCCCTGTTGCTTGAGTTAAGGAATCCCATCATCACAGCTGATAACTGTTTTTTCCACAAATCTCTGAAGGGCCAGGATGGAAGCCTGTTGTGCCCTAATGGAAGTGGCTTCTCACCTCCATTGGGGTGACCAGGAACTCCTTGTTGCTTGAGATAAGGGGTCCCACATGGTTAACCCAGAGAGCAGTTTTCCCCAAAAGTACCTAAATTACCAATAAAAAGCCTCTTGTTCTCTTCTGCAAGTGGCTTCTCACATTCGTCAGGGTGCCCAGGACCTCACTGCTGCCTTAATTAAGGGATCCCATGTGGCCAAGCCAGACAGCAGTTTCCCCCCCCCCCCAAAAAAAATACCCGAATATCCAAGAAGGAAGCCTGTTCTTCCCTTCTGGAAGTGGCTTCTCACCTCTGTTGGAGTGCCCAGGACCTCCCTGTTTTCTGAGTTAAGTGTTCACTTGTGGTCAATCCAGATAACAGGGTCCCCCCCCGCCCAAGTACCTGAATGACCAAGGAGGAAGCGTGTTGTACTTTTTTGGAATTGAATCCTCACATCCTTCAGGGATCCAAGGACCTCCCTGTTATCTGAGTTAAGGGTATGCAGAACAGATCATTTGAGACACTGGGCTATATGAGGAGGAATGTAGCATCAGGATTGGTGGAAGAGTCATCAACAACCTGCGTTATGCAGATGACACAGCCCTGCTTGCTGAAACTGAGAAGGATCTGAAATCCCCCCCCCCCCCAAAGTACTGGAATGACCATGGAAGAAGCCTGTTGTTTCTTTCTTGAAGTTGCTTCTCACCTCTATCAGGAGGCAGAGGACCTTTCTGTTGCCTGAGTTAAGGGGTCCCACATGGTCAAGCCAGACAGAAATTTTTTCTCCCAAAGAACCTGAATGACCAGGGAGGAAGTCTGTTGTTCCCTTCTGGAAGTGACGTCTCATTTCCATTGGGATACCCAGGACGTCTGTGTTGCCAGAGTTAAGTGGTCCTGTGTGGTCTAGTCAGACAGCAGTTTTCTTCTAAAGTACCAGAATGACCAAGGAGGAAATCTGTTGTTCCTTTATGTAAGTGTGGCTCCTCACCTTGGTCTCGGTGCCCAGAACCTCCCTGTATCCTGAGTTAAGGCAAACCTCATGGCCAAGTCAGAAAGCAATATTTTTTCCCAAAAGTACATTAATGACCAAGGAGAAAACCTATTGTTCCCTTATGGACGTGGCTTCTCACTGCCTTTGTGGTGCCCAGAACTTCCTTGTTGCCTGAGTTAAGGGGTCCTGTGTGGTCAAGCGAGAGAGCAGTCTTTTTCCAAAAGTACCAGAATGACCAATAGCAAACCTTTTGTTCCCTTCTGGAAGTGGCTTCTCCCTTCTGTCAGGATACCCTGGACCTCCCTGTTGCCTGAGTTAAGGGGTCTGACATTGTAAAGACAGATGCCAGTTTTTTTGTACAAAGTATCTGGATGTCCAAGGAGGAAGCCTGTTGTTCCCTTTTGAAAGTGACTTCTGAACTCTTTCGTTTTGCCCAGGACCTCCCTGTATCCTGAGTTAAGGCATCCCGTGTGGTCAAGTTAGACAACAGTCTTCTCCCCAAAGTACCTGAATGACAAAGGAGGAAGCCTGTTGTTCCCTTTTGGAAGTGGATTCTCATCTCCATCGGGGTAACCAGATTCTCCCTGTAACCTGAGTTACAGGGTCCCACGTGGTAAAATCAGGTAATAATACTTTCCCATAATACCTTGGAGGCAAGGTTTCTGAGGCTCTGTCTAACATACTTTAGACATGTTGTAAGGAGGGACCGGTCCTTGGAGAGGGACATCATGCTTGGTAGGGTGGAGGGACAGTGCAAGAGGGGAAGGCCTTATATGACGTGGATTGATTCAGTGACTTGGGTAATCAGGTTGGGTGTATCGGAGACGGTGCGATTGGCACAGGACAGAGCAGAGTTTAGGGCTATTGTACATAGGCTGACTATGAGTCGCAAGAGACTCAATAGCACATGACAACAACAACGACCTGAATGACCAAGGAGAAAGCCTTTTGTTACTTTCTAGAAGTGGCTTCTCACCTCCATTGGGATGCCCAAGAACCCCATGTTGTGTGAGTTAAGGTGTCCCACGTGGTCAAGCCAGACAGTTGGGTTTTTAAATCCCCCCAATGTGCCTGAATAACCAAGGAGGAAGCCTTTTTTTTTTCCATTGTAGAAGTGGCTTCCTCACCTTCGTCGGGATGCCCAAGACTCCCCTATTGCCTGAGTTAATGTGTCCTGAGAGGTCAAGCCAGATAGCCATTCTCCCCATCCCAAAGTACATGAATGACCAATAGGAAGCCTGTTGTACCCTTCTGGAACTGGTTTCTCACTTCTTTCAGGTTGCCCAGAACGTCCCTGTTGCCTGAGTTAAGGGGGCCTGTGTGGTCAAGCAAGATAGCAGTTTTTCCCACAAAGTACCAGAATGACCATCAAAGAACCCTCTTGTTCTTTTCTGGAAGTGTCTTCTCACCTCCGTCGTGGTGCTCAGGACCTCCCTGTTGCCTGAGTTAAGGTGTCTCATGAGGTCAAGCTAGACAACAGTTTTTTCCCCAAAGTACATGAATGACCAAGGAGAAAGCCTATTGTATCCTTCTGAAAATAACTTCTCACCTTCGTTGGGTTGTCCAGAACTTCCTTGTTGCATGAGTTAAGGAGGACCTCGTGGTCGAACCTGACAGTAGTTTTTGCCACAAAGTACGTGAATAACCGTGGAAGAACCTTCTTGTTCTTTTCTGGAAGTGGCTTCTCACCTCCATCGAGGTGCTCAAGACCTCTCTCTTTCCTGAGTTAAGGGGTCCCGTGTGGTTAAGCTAGACAGCAGGATTTTCCCTGAAGAACCTGAATGACCAAGGAGGAAGCCTGTTGTTCCCTTCTGGAAGTGGTTCTGATCTCCTTCGCAGTGCCCAAACCTCCCTGTTGTCTGAGTTAAAGTGTTTCATGTGGCCAAGGCAGACATCTGATTTTTCCCAAAGTAGCTGAATGTCCAAGGAGGAAGTTTGTTGTTCCCTCTTGGAAGTGGCTTCTCACATCCGTCGGGTTGCCCAGGACCTCCTTGTTGCCTCAGTTAAGGGTTCCCGCATGGTTAAGCAAGAGAGCAGTTTTCTCCCCCAAATACCTGAATGACGAAGGAGGAAGCTTGTTGTTCCCTTCTGGAAGCAGCTTCTCACCTCTGTCATGGGGCCCTGAGTATCCTTGTTGCCTGAGTTAGCGGGTCACACATTGTTAAGCTAGACAGCACTTTGCCCCCCAAAGTACCAGAATGACCAAGGAGGAAGCCTGTTGTTCTCTTGTGGAAGGGGCTTCTCACCTCTGTCGGGATGCCCAGGACCTCCCTGTTGCCTGAGTTAAGGGTCCCATATGGTAAAACAAGACAGCAGTGTTTTTCCTAAAGTATCGGAATGACCAAGAATTAAGCAGAATTTTCTCAAAGTGGCTTCTCACATGTGTCACAGTGCCCAGAACCTCCTTGTTGCCTGAGTTAAGGGGTCCCATGTGGTCAAGCCAGACATTAGTTTTCCCCCAAAGTACCTGAATTACCAAGAAGAAAGCCTGTTGTTCCCTTCTGAAAGTGCTTCTCACCTCTGTTGAGATGCCCAGAAATTCCCTGTTGCCTGATTTAAAGGACTTTGTGTGGTTAAGCCAGATAGCAGTTTTCCCCCCAATGTACTTGAGTGTCCAAAGAGGAAGACTGTTGTTCTTTTCTGGAAGAAGTTTTCACCTCTGTCAGTTGCCCAGAACTTCTCTGTTGCCTGAGTTAAGTGGTCCCTCGTGGTCAAGCCAGACAGCTTTTCCCCCAAAGTACCTGAATGACCAAGGAGGAATTTTCTTCTGGAAGTGGCCTCTCACCATCAGGGTACTCAGACCTCCCTATTGCCTGAATTAAGGGGTCACACGTGGTAAAACCAGACACCATTCTCTCGCCCTGCCCCCCACCCCCAAAGAACCTAAATGACCAAGGAGGATTTCCATTGTTCTCTTCTGGCTGTGACATCTCACCTCCCTCATATTGCAAAGGACCTCTCTTTTTCCTGAGTTAAGAGGTTCTGATTTATTAAGCCAGACAGCAATTTCCCTCCCTCCCCCCACAATGTACCTGAATGACCAAGGAGGAAGCCTTTTGTTCTCTTCTGGAAGTGGCTTCTCACTTTTGTCAGGATGCTTAGCACCTCCCTGTTGCCTGAGTTAAAGAGTTCCATGTGGTCAACCCATCCAGCAGTTTTCTCCCCAAAGTACCTGAATGACCAAGGAGGAATCCTGTTGTTCCCTTCTGGAATTGGCTTCTCATCTCCATTTGGATGTCCAGGGTCTCCCTATTGCCTAAGTTAAGGGGTCTTTTGTGGTCAAGCCATACAGCAGTTTCCCCCCAAAGTACCTCACTCAAGTTCTAGCATCTCTGTCGGTGCACTTAAGCTCCCAGCGTAGGTATCGCTGTCAGGCAAGTTCCTTGTTTT
>NW_006400042.1:2883288-2889058 GCF_000299155.1 Elephantulus edwardii | reverse complement strand
CCCCCCAGTTCGCTCCTCTCTTTCAAAAGTAAAAGAAAGACTCCCTCCCTGGTACACAATCCCCCTGCACCCCTTCCACCACCCCAAGTACATTCCAACACCATTTGTAAAAGAAGCTTTCACTTCCCTTCTTAAATTATCTCATTTCCTTGTAAAATATCAATTGACCATAGGTAAATGGGCTAATTTCTTGATTCTCACTTCCATTTTCTTGATCTATATGTCTGTCATACCACTACCAAACTATCTTGACCACCAAGGCTTTGTAGTAGAATTTGAGATCACGAAGTGTGATGCCTCCTATCTTGTTTCTCTTTTTAAGAAGTGCTTTAATTATTCTTTATCTCTATTTCAGATGAAATTTCAAATTGCCTTTTCTAATTCTTATTGTTGAAGAAGTAAATTGATATTTATATTAGGATTACATTGAACTTGTAGAATGCCTTTGGTAGAATTGTCATTTTCATGATATTGAGTCTTTCTATCCATGAGCATGGTGTATTCTTCTACTTATCCAGGTCTTTTCTTGCTTTTTCTTTGTAATTTTCTTTGAATTGGACCTTGTGTTCCTAGTTAGATTTATTCCCAAGTGTTTCATCTTGTGATTAGCATTGTGTTGAGTATTATTTTTCTTAGCTCCATTTCTGTATTCTCTTTGTCACTGTAGAGAAATCCAACTGATTTTTGTATGTTGACCTTGTATCCCACTACTTACAGCAAGGGTAATTTGTGTGTCTGAGTGGAGTACTCTGAAATAGAGCCTTAACTCCATTAAAATTGTTTGCATGAGTCTGGAATCTATGTTGGGTTTTTCAGCTGCCCTCATGACGTAGTTCATAAGGTAATTGGCTTCTAACTGAAAAATTGACTATTCAAATCTACTGGTTACTCTTTGGGAAAAAGATGGGTCATCTCCTCCCATAAAGATGTAAGGTCTTAGAAACCTGAGAGAGGGTATCAAGATGTACTTGACAAGCTGTTTCTTCTTAATAGCAGTTCCTTTACCCTTGATGTTGACCTTGCCATAGATCCTAAAGAAAATATTCCTTTTCTCTGTGATCTGGCTGTTGTTGTTATGTGTCATTGAGTGAAGTATAATTCGTAGCAACCCTAAGAACAACAGATCTAAACCCTGTCCTATGTTATAATCTAGTCCCAAAGGGTCTTTGTACTAGAGTCAAATAGTTGCAAGATTATATAATTTGTTGGCATTGAACCGCAATCCATATAGAAGGCGGCACTCCTTGACCTCTGCAGCAAGTGTTTCAGATCCTCCTCAGTTTCAGCAAGCAGGGTTGTGTCATGTGCGTAATGCAGATTGTTGATGGATCCTCCACCAATCCTGATGCTACATTTCTCCTCATAGAGCCCAGCCTCCCAGATAATCTATTCTGCATATAGATTGAAAAGATATGGAAATAGGACACATCCTTGGTGCACACCCTTCCCAATTTTGAACCATGCAGTGTTTCCTTGCTCTGTCTCCTGGCCCAAGTATAGGTTTCATATAACCATAATCAAGTGTTCTGGGATTCCCATTCTTCTCAGAGTCAGCCACAGTTTGTTGTGATCTGCACAGTCAAATGCCTTTGCATAGTCAATGAAACACAGACATTCTTCTGGTACTCTCTGCTTTTACCCAAAATCTATCTGACATTAGTTATAATAACCCTAGTACCACAGCCTCTTCTAAATCCAGCCTGCATTTTAGGCAGTTCTTTGTTTATGTACAGTTTCAGTCATTTTTTACTAACCTTCAGCAGAATCTTGCTTGCCTGTGATATCAATAATACTGTTTGGTAATGTCCACACTCTGTCAGATCATCTTTCTTTGGAATGGGAACAAATATAGGTATCTTCCAGTCAGTTAGCCAGGTAGTTGTCCTCCACTACTTGGTGAGCACATCCAGGAGAGCATTTGTTTGCTAAAATATGTCAATTGGTATGCCATCAACTTCTGGAGACTTGTTTTTTTGCCAGTTCTATCAAAGCAGCTTTAACTTCTTCATTCATTACCACAGAATCTTGCATATATGTTGTTTCTTGAAATTCTTCTGTGTCTGCCAATCCTTTTGGTGCAATGACTCTGTATACTCTATCTTCTTTTAATGCTTCCTGCATCATTTAATATTCTGCCCAAAGCATCCTTAAGTATTGCAATTTGTTCTTCAGCTCCTGTAGCTTAAGAAATGCTGAGCAAGTTAAGCCCTTTTGATTTTCTAACTCCAGCTCCTTGCATAATTCATTGTATTATTGTACTTTGTCTTTCCATTCTGTCCTCTGGAATCTCCTGTTCAGCTCCTTAATAGCTTGATTTCTTCCCTTTGCTTTGCCTTCTCAGCATTCTAGTGAAATATTTAGAGTTTCTTCTGACATTCATCTTGGTCCTTTCTTCCTCCTCTGTCTTTGTAATGACCTTTTGTATTCTTCCTGGATGATATTCTTGATATCCTCCCACAGCTCATTTCGTCTTCCCTCATTAATGTCCAAGGCCTCAAACCTTTTCCTGAGTTGGTTTTGAAATTCAAGTGGGGTAGGCTTACTGTCAAAGTTTGGTTCTTGTGGACTTGATTTAATTTTCCTCATCTTCAGCTTGAACTTGCATATGAGTAGTTGGTGGTCTGTTCCGCAAACATACCCTGGCCTTGTTTTCACAGCTGATGTTGAGCTTCTCCAGCGATTCTTTCCACAGATGTAATCCTTTCCAGGACAATACTGTTGTTGTTGTTGTTGTTAGGTGCTGTCAAGTCAACTACAACTTTATAGAGACCCTGTGAATACAGCAGAACCACATACACCCACCCTCTATCACGCAATCTTCAAGATCTCTGACATGCTCAAACCCATTGTTATAGTTATGGTTCATCTTGTTGAGGAGCTTCTGCTCTTTTGTTGATCTTCTGTCATTCCCAGTAGGATGTTTTTTTCCCCCCAAGGACTGATTTTGCCTGACAACATGCCCAAAGTATAAGACTACATTTCACCAAGCTTGCCTGTAAGGAAAACTCTAATTGCTTGAGGACAAAGACTTTGCTGGACTTTGCAGATCTAGAATATTTCTAACTATAGGAAGTTGTATTGGCCATATTGTCTTGGAGTTCTTTTAAACCTCCTGCTTTCACAAATCAGAGCACAGAAAACCCACACAGTGTTATGATATGGTTCTCTTTGTGGATGTAGTTAAACTCAGGGCAGAGGGATATCTTCTGAGTCCCCACTCTTCAATGTCTCAGGCTGATAAGGGTTCAGAAGTGTCCAGAAAAAATGCCTGTAGAACGTCAAGCTGTAATTTCCATAACTGCTCACCCTGCTTGCAAAGCCAGACATACAGGAGTGCTTTCCTAGAATCCCCTAGAGCTCTAGAATGCACACAGGACTCTGCCTATGTCAACCATAATATTGTAAAAGCATTTATGTAAACAAGCAGCCACTGTTGGTGCTGTGGTTAGTGAGTGAGGCCATGTGTTTCTCTTCTCCTACTCTTGAGTAATTTATCAGATGATAAGTTCTGCAGCCAAAGCAAAATAATCCATGTCTGGGATCCTCCAAATGATGACCTGGTTCTCAAATGGGCCCAGGTTCAAACCTGATGAGTACAGGGTGAGTGGTGAGCAGGTATAGACACAGAATTGAGAGATGTATTCTGCAGCATGGCAGCATTTCACAGAGTGTATTGCCAACTGTTAGGGGGAGGGGGAGAGTGGAGAGGGGGAAGACCTTATGGAGAAAGATGTACATATGACTATGACTGCAGTCTTGTGACCTTTTTTATTCTTAATTGTCCTCTGGAAGCAGGCAAAGGGCCTCAGTTGACAGCTCTTCTTTGTGTGTATAACTAACAGCTGCTTTTTCTTGGGGTAAAATTAACATATTAGGGAGATGCAGGCACGTGCTGGTTTTGGGAGTCCAAACAATGCCTGATTTAGGGTGAGACTTGTCTATGGAGGCTGACAAAGGCTGAGGCTTCTAGTTGGCCAGGGGTCAAATAAGAGAACTTGCTTAGACAAAGACTAAAGGACAGAGGGAGGAGGAAAGTGGAGGGCTGGGGATCTGGGCCCTGAAAAGAGGCCTCACAGCAGCTGTTCTGGCTCCAGAAATTTGAGATGGGTTTTTTCACAAACACAGATGCCTGGAGAAGAATAGGGGGCATGCTTAGCTGAAATGGCTCGTTTGCAAATGAAAAGGAGATTGAGAGCCCCTTGCATTTTCCAAGTTTTCACATAAGAGGTTGGAGAGTGATTAGCACAAGGAGAACAAGCTGGAGGACATGTGCACCACTGAGCAGATGGACAGCCCCCACGTGCTTGGGTAGTGTAGTGTTTACATAACAATCACCAGCACTGTGGGAGGGTGCAGAGTGCAGCCTCCAAGGCTTCCTGTGTGTGGGTACCAAGCTATCCCTGAGCCCCTCCTGCAGTTCCAGTTAGGGTCCCACAGGAGATCTTTGCTGCTCCAGAGAGCGGGGGGAGAGAGAGAGAGAGAGAGAGAGAGAGAGAGAGCATGCAAACTAAACTAACTTAGTAAACCTCACAGTGCAGACTTCTGGTGGTCTGGTGGTCTGGTGGTAAGAAGCTGCACTGCAATCCCAAAGGCACGAGGTTTGAACCCACCATCTGCTCTGCAGGAGAAAGATGGACAATTTCCCCTCATTCAATTGGCTGCCTCTGAAAACCCTCTAGAGAGTACACAATGGGTCGGTTGTGACTTGATGACATACAACAGCAACACAGAGCAGAAGTATCAAGGCAATAGCCAACAAGAGGAAGGCATATCCAATCCACTGCCTTCAAGCGAATTCTGATGCCTAGTGACCCTCCACTGGGTTTCCAAGATTGTATATATCAACAGTATGAGATTGTCCATCTTCATACTTCAAAGCAGTTGATAGATTTGAATCACTGAACTTTGGGTTAGCAGCTTAGCAAGTAACTGCACTCCACCACCAGATCATCTTATGTTATTGTTTATGTACAGACAGCTAATAACTGACCTTCCAACAGGTTTAAAGAGGATTTAAATCACACAGGTGGATATTTCCCATCTTCCTCCTGTGGAGCAACTGGTGGATTTGAATCATATTCCTTTGTGTTGGGAGTGCAACTTCTTACCATTAAGCCACTTTTTTTCTTTTTCTGCTAGCAGGAGTGGCATCCACTTCCTAAACAGTGTGTCTCCGGAAACTCTGTGAACTTAGAGAAATAATGATAGTTATACAACAGAATTCATGTTATAGGGTATCTATGAGTCGTCCTTGACTCGGTGACACTTGACATCACCACAAACAAAAACAGTACCTGAAAACTCTGGCTCCTGACTACTCTAGGCCAGAGCAAACCCATTTTACCTACATCTGGATTCAGAAATTCTCCCTAACTGTACCATAGGTAGCACTTGTGAGCTGGCTGCATGGCTGTAGACAGATGACAGGGGTGTGTCCCCTTAGGCCTCATCCCTTTGTAACCTCTTCCTCAACATGACTATGCCACTGGGGCTCCTTGACTGGGAAAAAAGTTACACCACACAGTCTTGATTTGATTTGTAAGATTCCATCCCCTGATATTTGAAAGTAGACCTGTAGGCCTTTCTTCTGTCATGCTAAGCCCCACGAAAACCCACCTGACATCATAACAGCATGGAAACCTCCACTGACAGATGGCTGCATGTGCAGTTGATTGTCTGGGAATAAAAACTGTTGTTGTTGTTGTTATGTGCCGTCGAGTCGCCTGCGACTCATAGCGACCCTATGTACAACAGCCCTAAACTCCGCTCT
>NW_006400042.1:2868949-2874433 GCF_000299155.1 Elephantulus edwardii | reverse complement strand
ACAGTTGTAAGCAGACACTAGTGATTGGAACATGGAATGTGAGAACCATGAATGTAGGAAAATTAGAAATTGTTAAGAAAGAAATGGAATGCATAAATATTGGCATACTAGGCATTGGAGAGATGAGATGGACTGGCATGGGGCATTTTGAGTCAGACGATCATATGATATATTATTCTGGAGGTGAAAAGGTGAGGAAAAATGGAGTTGCTTTCATAGTTAAAAAAGAAATTTCTAGATCCATCCTGAAGTACAACATTGTGAGTGATAGGATTATGTGGCCTTATATACTAGGGTGAAACTCCAGCTCATTTAACAATGCACTTTTTTTAGTAAAAAAAAGGAATTTCTACATCTGAAAAGGATAGTTTCCATCTGTGTATCAGTAATTCAGGAAGGCCCCAGTTTTCTTCTTGGTAAACAGGCAGATTAAGATACAGTTTACATATATGACTGGAGAACCAGCTTCACCAGCATCTAGGATAGATGCATTTCCTCTTCTGGTGAACAGACAGATCAAACCACTCTACATGCCTAAAGACAGGAAACAGAGAATTCAGAGGCTAAGCAACTAGTTTTTCAGGCTGTAGAAAAAAAGAACTAGAGTTTTATAACTGATACCTATATAGAGAATTCTGATCGTATTAATACCACCCTGTCAATTGGGTGCACACCAACATGCTCTCTCTCTTAAATCACAAGACTGCAAATTTCTGAAAATCTGGTGTGGCATCTGAAGGTAATAGTTCCTGTTTATTTAACAAAAGGGATGCATTTTAGGGCAGAAAATTAACTCCTACACTTCTTTCTTCCTTCTTTTATTAAACAAGAAAGGACACAAAGCCAGATTCTAATTAGACTCTGGCTTCCCCATTCATTGTTCCCAGAAAAGTAAAAGCTAAACCACCCCCCCACCACCACCACACCTCATCCCCGCTCCTGGCAGCAGAAGGAAACAGAAATGCCTGTGGGCAGCCCTTTCTCTCAGGGTGGAGCCAGGGCCCTGCCAGCTGCCTGGCAAATGCCTAGGGGCATACAGAATGGGCTGCATGTCCAGGCTGCCTGTGTGCTGGGGGCTCCAGAGGCAGTCTGGGTGACTCATACATTGCTGAGTGATTGTTTTATCTATAGATTTTCCCCCAGCTCTCATTAAAAACTTGCTATTTTAAAAAAATTGTATTGGTTTATCTATAAAGTTCATAAAATGTATATAGATTATTTTGCATACTTGTTTACTATTATGGGTAGCAGAAGGCTCACTTCTCTTTATTGTAAGCTCCTTTAGTCATGTGAGACAAAATCAGTTTAACCTTTGCCTTGTGATCTTATACTATATAGTAACTCTGATCTTCCTGCTAACTGCCTTTGGCTGATGCACAATAGAATTGGATTCTTGGGATCCATAGCATTTTCATTGGCTGCTACTTTTGGAATTAGATCACCAGACATTTATCCCTGAATTATCTTAGTGTGGAGACTTTACTGAGACCTATTCATCATCATGGGCACACACAAGTCCTCAAAGACTTGTAGGGTGGTAGGTAGTGAAGTAATTGACTTGGACTTGACCCCAATCTTCCTACTTAGAAGGAACTGATTATCCACCTACTCTTACCAGCACCTAGCACTCTATGTAGTGTTACCTTCCTTTGTTTGCACAAGTCACTTGATCTACCTATAGGTTTTATATGACCATAACTGAGTGTTCTGGGATTCCCCTTTTTCTCAGGGTTAAACATAATTGTTATGATCCACACAGTCAAATGCCTTTGGTTGAACCAATTTTTGCTTCATAGAGATACGATGTAGACATACTGAGATAAAAAAAATATTGTACAATGTTCTCAATAGCTTTTTTTTATAAAAAAAGGAAAATAAATTTCACAGAGTTTTTAGTCTTATTGTGTAGTATAAGTTTTGAATGGCATGGATGTTCCTGTCACTACAGCATTCTGTTGGAAGCTGGATGGAGCTGAAGAAATCTAGAAAATAAGATTCACCTTAGTGATCAGGTATGTCCAAAGCCTTTGCTGTGCCATTGGCAGGGTAGCTTTCTGTGTTTTTGATGAGGCCACACCCATATGCCTTGGACTATCCTGTCAAGGCAATACGCTCACAATATGACTGATGGTTCACCTAAAATCCATAGAGACCTGAGGGTAAATTAGATGCCTTGCTTACATTGTAATATCTTGTAATATCTATACAGTGTGGGCTATTATCCCTGCCGCACCAGGCAATTTTGAATGGTTAGTTTCATTAATTCTTTGTGCGTAAACTAAGCCACAGTCTCCTTTTATGGTTCTTGATTTGAAAGTTCAGGAGATATTTGGGCCATATCAGCACAAAAGGGCTGGCCAGTCCTCCTGTTTCCCCAGTGACAAATGGTTTCCAGTCCCATTGAACACAGGAATTATGAATTTATTCACAAAATTCAGGTACATACAACGTCAGAATTTCTACAACTTATCCCCCTGTGACAAACAACTATTTTTTTTAAAAGAAAATCTGGCCTAACTTCCAAGTATGGAGCACATGAAGTACTTGTGTAACCCTACTCATCTTCTAAGGATATTCTCCATGGAATGAAATGCAGCTCTATCTTGATGGGGCACAGTGCTTTTGTTTAGACATTTCACATCCCATTTCCCCCCCTTCTTCCACTCCTAGTCAAGCTGCAGAAAGTTATGTGGAGAATACTTCCTCCTGGATGTTGGCCATCTGAATGGGTTCTGTGTCTGTTCTTCAGTAGTGTTGGCACGTGGTGGACAAAGGTGTGTGCATATCCTGTCCTGAGCCTCCAACAACTTCTAGGTGGTATACCCAGAGACTAGATTATGGGCCTAGTAAGGTGTTTCAGACAGGCAGCACTTCACTGGCTCTGAAGATGTTCTCTCAATGACAGGCTCTGCACCAAATCCAAGAACGTGGTCAAACACTGAGGTCTGGTGGGATAGGCAGAGCAAAATGTATAAGATATGGTAAATATGGCTCATGTCTGTATGTTGCTTAATGGGAGGGCACTGAGCAGTTCCTGCTAATCATCCTGGTTGCCCTGGGCAGCTGTGAGAAAGTGACTTAGATTAAAATGAATATGGTAATGTTTGAGAGCCTCCAGAGGTCAAGGTAGAATGTAAGCTTGCTCTGCCAACTGTAGAAAGAGAAGAAATGGGGGGAAATTACTTTGAGGACATCATAGACAATGTTTTTAAAAAAATTCAAAAACCTTTATTGGAATGTGAGTGAAAGGTTAAAGAGCAAATCATGTTTTCACTCAGCAATTCATAGACAATGTTTTAGGACACTGATGTAATCCCCACAGTGTAACAACCCTCTTCCTACTTCCTCCCTGTGTTTACCATTTCCATTCCTCCTTTCCTAGCCCCTTCTGCCATAGGAGCTTTATCCCCAGGTCAGTGCGTCCTTTTGATCTTGTGTGTTTAATGGTTCTAAGGAGTTTGTACCTCTCCAGTGCTATTATTCACCCCATATGGCTGTCCATTGTGTGTTTGAAAGTCAAGGATGCAATTTGAGGTCAGCTCCAGGGCTGAAGGACAACTAGAGCTCTAGTCTCAGGATTTCCACAAGTCTCCATCAGACCCTAAGCCTGGCACAGACCAACTTTCATCAGAAAGCAAGAAAGGTGCAGTTGTAATTCTTACACAGTGTGTTATGAAAAAGATTAATGAGGTTGGTTTGTATTTTTGAGATGATAGCGCATAGAAAAGTTAGTTTAAGGATGTTTGGATAGGGACACAATTTCAGTGCTTACTATAAGGTGCTATTTTCCAAAAATGTATCTTTGAAAGTGGGGAGAATGGAGAACCCCAAAGAGTCCTGGGGATGAATCTTTTACTTGTGTGGTGTGATTTACTTAGCTCTGCATTTGTAGAGAGAAAAAAAGTGTAAAATTCTGTAGTCCATTTACACCAGGCCAAGAAAATATATTATTTTTTTGTGAAATAATAAAAATGTTTGTTCCTCCTACATTATAATTCTATAAAGTTCAATTTTGTGTTCATACATAGCTAACTTCTAGGAGCTCTAGTGGCCTAGATCCTAGTAGTTCATGCTACTGACTCAAAGGGCACATCCCTCTGGCTGAGGGGGAGAGATAGGCAATCTTCTCCTGTGCTATTTACAGCTATGGAAACCCTGGAGGTCAACTATGGGTTGTTTCTGCTTCCTCAGAAATGAATCTGAGCTCACATTTTCTTTGTGGCCATGACATTGCTTGAAGCAGGTCTCCTCCGGGCTAGCCATCACATCAACACTTGCATTTTGTGTCTCCATTGGTAAATGAGGTAACAGATGTGCAGTTCCTGAAAGCTAATTGGTAAGTTATGGCTATGACAGTTATGATGATGACCTGTATTTCTTAGAAACTTTTCTAGAAAAATGCACTATCCCAGCCACAGAGAATGAGGTCACCTGTCTACTTCTCCAGGATCATCTGCTGTGGGTTTCACCTTAACCAAAGTTATATCCCTCTCTAGGTGGTCTATAGCTTGTGATGAGTGTAAAAAGAGTATAAAGGACAATCCTGAAGGGATCCCAAATTCCCCAAAGTTCTAACCAAGGCTGTATGGAGTCTATATTTTCTTCCACATTCTCCTCTTTTCCTGCTCCCAGGGCTGTGGATGCAGGCATGCCTTAATCACATCCAACACACCTACCAATTCTGTCAGAGTCTGAAGCAACTGAGCATAAGACATCTGATCTGGGGATCTCAAAGAAAGAGAAAGACTCTCAACAAGATAGATTGACACAATGACAATGACAATGGATATCAGAGTGTACATCAGAGATGGTGAGGATGGCACAGGATAGGGCAGGGTTCAAGTCTGCTGTTCATAGGGTTGCTTGATGGCAACTAACACCAACAACGTGTACATCTGGTTATTGCTCTAAATATATTCCTAGGAATAGAATCTACATTATTAAATTTCTTTAAGACTCTTCTTTCCTCTCCCCCCGCCCCTTTCCTTTTTGTCTTTTGGAGACCAGTAAATATCCCTTTTCAATGTTTCTATCGCTTGGGACTTCAGGATGTACTGAAAATAGGATATAAATTTATTTCAAATTTGAGATTTGACTGAAAAAGAGTTCTATTAGTGAGCAGCACTGTTAATACACTGTAAATAGTGTAAATTGACTTCTGAAGCTACATGCAAAACTACATAGTTTTGTTGTGTGTTTGGCGTTTGCTTTTAATTACAAACTTCATAAAACTATGTGTTTTGTGAATTCAAATCACTAACGAGTGCTGAAAAAAAAACCACTGGAAAAACTGAGCTTAGAGTTGACTCTACTGTGCTGGTCACAGAAGGGGAATATTGCTAACGGCAAAAAGGCCAGTAAAGGCTGTTGTTGTTGTTATGTGCCGTCAAGTCTCTTGTGACTCATAGTGACCCTATGTACAACAGCCCTAAACTCCGCTCTGTCCTGTGCCAATCGCACTGTCTCTGACACTCCCATCCCAAT
>NW_006400042.1:2864699-2868849 GCF_000299155.1 Elephantulus edwardii | reverse complement strand
CAGCGGTTCTTTCCACATATGTAATCGATCTGATTCCTATGCATGCCATCAGGTGAAATCCAGGTATATAACCTGCATTTATGCCTCTTAAAAAACGTATTTGCTATGAATAAAACTAATCACCCCGAATCACTGAATCACTTCATTTCTATTCTTTAAAGTAATCACCTTGTTGTATTTTATGTTACAGCAGCTTTTGGAAGCTAAGACACTTGCTCTGTTCCCATTTCTTCTATCACATCCATGGGGCACACTTTTCCAGGTGGCCTCCACAGCTGGGATAGAGGCCATGCCTTCTCATAATTTAGATGAAAGGCCAAGAACACTGTTCTGACATGCTTATCCTGATGGCCACCATCACTAGCAGGGCACACAAGTGAGAGGAACCCATGTCCTCCTGCCTTAGGTGACATCCTCAGTGTCTTTAAAGTATAACTGTGCTCTTAAGTGTAATTTCTTTGGATATTTATTATTCCTAATAGAAAATTTTCCTTTAAATTTAGAGAAATGACTAAAAATATTTTAGTAATGATATTTCTTCCTTTAGGAATTTCTGGGACATATGCTGCCCAATTTTGTTTCTGTTCAGAACTTCTTGTTGGTAACTATTATTAAGCTGACATCCTCCCATTGATGACAAGAGAATAAAGTGGTACCTAGTTCCTGAGTAATTTTCTTTGGTCTACACAGTTTGCATGAACTGATTTTCCTAGCATGGAAGCTCTACCAGACTGTTCAACATCACAGCAACACATGAGGGTCCACCAACAGACAGGTGGTAGCTGTATCTGAGGTGAACTGACTGGGACTTTAACCTGATCACTTGTATGCAGGGCAAGAATTCTACTACCAAACCCACAGTCTCACAGAATTTGTAGGCCTATGTAAAAGCTGTCATTTGCTGGATATGTTTTTGTTTTGTTTTGTTCGTGTTTTTTTTAACACAATATCAGATATAGCAGGATTGTTTCCCAACACAGGATAGAACTCTGAAAAAATTAGCAAGCCTGTTTCTGCTGATACCAAGTGGTAAGTTGCTTAGGAATGGGCACCTCAGAGGTCTCCACATAGATTCCACCTTTCCTTGGGAATATACTCTGTTTCTGTCTCACAGAACTGCGATCCACCCACAGTAAGATGACAGGGCATTGCTGGGAGAAGTATGAATTCCTCGATTAGGCCCTAGGTCTAGATGATAATGTTTGCTGGATAGATTTCCAAATGTTCTGAGTGCAAAAAAACATTATTTCAAACATAGATATAGTAAGAGAGAGCTAGAGAGTGAGGAACATGGAGATGTTTGCAGGGCAGCAAAATCCAGGCCATAGTTCAGCTTGGCTCATGCTTGGTGCTTGGCTGTGGTGTTGGGTGACTTAGTAGGTGGCAATAGCCCATAGCAGATAATATTTGCAAAGCACTTTGCAAAGGTAAGTATAATTTAATACCAAGGAGCAATCATTCTTCTGATGAACTGCTGGTAGATTCGAACAGCCAGACTCCTGACCACTTTGGTGTAGTCAGCACAACTTGACTATCCCATCAAAATTCCTTGACTGAAAAAATAAAATTAAGTCAAATTATCAATATTATTTTACTGCTCTTTTGAAATTTCAATTCTCAGTTTTGCCAATAGAGTGAGAATATTTCGTTCTGTAGGTAACAAGTATATGCAATGGAAGTTTTAATTCCCTCCTCTAAAATACTGTCTAAAGTGCTGGTAGAGGCTTTGCTATAACTTTGAGGTCAGGAAGAACAAACTCAGAAAATATCTTCTACATAGTTTTTTATTCTATCTCCACAGATGAGGGTGGCTTCAGGGACAAGTGAGATACGTGGTAGCTGACTGGCTGTCTTGACTGTGACCCCCAGCATCCCTAAAATAGGGAGTGAGAGTGGAGTATCAGCAGCTGCTGTAGATTGTGTGATCCCAGGGGCCTCCAGCACAAAGGCCCAGCTGCTGATGCTAACATCTGCCTGCAAGGCTCATTGGTGAGGGACTGGCTTCTGGAGCCTCCTGGAAGCTAATGGAGGTCTGCTGGCCCCAAGACCTGACCCATCCCTGCTCTGCAGGGAACAGAAGTCATGTGGAGTCCAGGATAGAGCACCTGTTTCAACCCAGATGTGGCTTGAGGGGCATGTTAGGGCCAGATCTTAAGGCAGCTGCTTGACAGGCAAAGGGCTGATCTTCGACAATTGTGTATTCCTGTCTATTTGATGTTCCATGATGTTCTCACTGCTCCATGATATCCATGCCACCTTTCTAATTTTGATCTAATAATTCTGGTTTCCTGGATGTTGTAAATAGTCAAGTGCTTATCTTCTAACCAAAACACTGTGGGATGGGGGATCTAGATAGACATCTAGTAAAGAATCTGATTGTATGCTTTGAATAAATCAGTCATTTGGAACTGGATGAAACACATACATGAGAGTCCAATAGACATCAGCTATTTATTTATTTGTTTTACCACCCTTTGCTCAGGGAACTGGGAAAGAAACAGTAAGTTAAAGTCAAAGTAACAGAACTTTTGCATTGCATCCTACACTACTTGCCTAAAACTGCTCTCCTATATCTCAATGAACTCCTTTGCAACTTGTATCACTCACATGCTCCAATTTTGACCTTCCAGGTTGTCTTAGAGATTGATCCAGCAAAGCAAGTGTGATTTAAGTGCTGGGAGTTTTAGGGGGAAAGCAATACCTTGAGACGTGTAAAATGTCACTCGGTCCTTAACTTGGCCACAGGGTTGTCCCACTGATTCTGCCTGGGTTCTGAGATGACACATCAGATCTGGGGCTGATGGTTTAGATGGATGCTGGCTTTCTTTGATGTGTAAGGGTCCTTCCTGAAATACTGATTCAAGAGACTGCCTGACTGAGGCTCAGGCATAAGGCTATTCTGAGGCTGAAAGAGGCTGGAGCAAAGGCCTTGGTCATCCCTGAGCACTGAGTCAGGCTATAGAGGTGTGTCCCTCTGCTACATGGGGTCTCTTCCATGGTTGTGTTTCTGAACGCAAGGGGCTCTTTCCATAGTCAGTAGCCAATAAGACAAACGGACTGCAATATCCATAAATGCACTTTATTACACAGATGTGGGAGACAGGGAGTCACCTCTAAGACTACCTCCCCATCTGGGAGTGGTCATGGCCTTGTACATTGTTGTTATTGTTGTTGTTGTTATGTGCCGTCGAGTCGTTTGTGACTCATGGCGACCCTATGTACAACAGCCCTAAAGCCTGCTCTATCCTATGCCAATCGAATTGCCTCTGACACACCCATCCCAATTACCCCACTTACTGAATCAATCTACCTCATAGAGGGTCTTCCCCTCCTGTGCTGTCCCTCTACCCTACCAAGCATGATGTCCCTCTCCAAGGACATGTCTCTCCTTACAACATGTCCAAAGTATGTCAGATGAAGCCCCAGAATCCTTGCCTCCAAAGAGTAGCCTGGTTTAACCCTCTCTAGGATGGACCTGTTTGTTTTCTTGGCAGTCCATGGAATATTCAATACTCTTCTCCAGCACAACAGCTCAAAGGCGTCAATTCTCCTTGTATCCTCCCTAGTCATTGTCCAACTCTCTGATGCATAACAAGTGATAGCAAAGACCATGACCTGTATCAGGCACACCTTAGTCTCCAGAGAGACACCGTTGCTCTTGAGTACTTTAGAGAGGTCCCTAACTGCAGACTTTGCCATCACAATATGTTTTTTTTAATTTCCTGGCTGCTGGTTCCAAGAATGTTGACTGTGGAGCCGAGCAAACTGAAGCTGTGAATAATCTCAATCTCTTTGCCATCCATCCTGATGCTACTGATTGGTCCAGTGGTGAGAATCTTTGCCTTCTTGACATTGAGCCTCAGTCCATACTGAAGGCTGCAGTCCTTGACCCTCTGCAGCAAGCTCCTCCTCAGTTTTAGCGAGCAGGGTTGTGTCATCTGCATAACGCAGATTGTTGATAGATCTTCCACCAATCCTAACGCAACGCTTCTCCTCATAGAGCCCAGCCTCTGGGATAATCTGCTCTGCATACAGGCTGAAAATGTATGGACACAGGATGCATCCCTGGCGTACACCCTTCCCAATTTTGAACCATGCAATGTTGCCCTGCTCTGTTCTGACAACTGCCTCTTGGTCCAAGTATAGGTTT
>NW_006400042.1:2856005-2863569 GCF_000299155.1 Elephantulus edwardii | reverse complement strand
AATGTAGGAAAATTAGATATTGTTAAGGAAGAAATGGAACGCATAAATATTGACATACTAGGCATTGGTGAGATGAGATGGACTGGCATGGGACATTTTGAGTCGGATGACTGTATGATATATTACTCTGGAGATGAAATGGTGAGGAAAAATGAAGTTGCTTTCATAGTTAAAAAAGTCATTGCTAGATCCATCTTGAAGTACAATATTGTCAGTGACTGGATAATATCTATACGCATATAAGGAATTCCAGTGAATACCACTATCATTCAAATATATGCACAAACAACCAGTAAAGGCTAAGGAAGCAATATTAACCATAAATTGTGTCGGTTTATCTAGTTTCCTCTCTTCCTATTTCTTTTCTTTATTTCTACCCTCCCTCTCTCCAACTTTTATTATACTAATTTTAATTGAACTAAGATGTACATGTTAACGACTTTTTAAAAGTTTCTACAAAATATTGCAGCAGTAAATTTATTTCTATGTCTTCAGTTTGCTTGGCTCTACAATCAACACTCTTGGTACCAGCAGCTAGGAAGTTAAAAGATTAATTGCAGCATAACGCAGGCAGAGAGCAACTCAGGAAGTCCAATGTGCTTAGGAGCGGTGACTTGGCAACTTAACATCTGCAAATGGACTGGCAGCCCTGAACTCCCAGTCGTTCCCAAGCCCAGCCCCCCTGCCCCCATACCTCCACCCCTGCCACAGTCCCATGTTCCCACACCCGCACAACTCTGGTGGTGATGGTGCCACAGCTTTGCACCCCTGGTGGTGCCCCAGGGCCACTAGAGAGTCCTTTATGCCACACAGCGACCAAGCAAAATGGGGAGCCATGGACAGTAGCAGGATTTTGAGTCAAAACTTTTTTGGAGTGCTCACTTCAGCAGCACATATACTAAAATTGGAACGATACAGAGAAGATCAGCAAGAAGTGTTCCATATTAAAAACAAAAAAAACAAAAACAAACAAAAAAAAACAACTTTGTTGGAAAAATTCACTTCAGAGCTACAGGAACATGAAGCCATGCTGCAGATCCAGCCATTGCCCGAAGCCACCAGCTGAGCTGTTGTGGGACTGATCTATCAGGAGAAAGGCCTGCAGGATCTTGTCTGGGTTTTCCTGGGCACTACCGATTGCCTGGGAGAGTACTCAAGGGTGAGCTAACTGGTGAGAATTTGAGCTCTCTTGGGCCATGCCAACTACACAGGGACAAGCAGGCTAGTGGTAATTTGTCTGAAAATTTGTGGACACTGCAACCCAGCCAGAAGCAAGTGGGTCAGTGGGAATTGGACTTTGACCTCTTGGGTGCCGTTGGACCCAAGACCCTGCTCGGGCAGGGGCTGCTGCATGAGGGCACCTGTGTAAGTGCTACTGGGTCAGAACCATTGAGTGAAAAGCACTGGGTGGGAGACGGACAGCTGGAATTTGAGTACAGACCCCAATCGTGAGCACACACTGACAGCGAGGTCTGAGTGAGGTCCCCAAGTGGTTGACCTGCCCTTGTGATTGCCCAACCCCCATGCCTGCCCCACCCCATTTGGCTCCACACCAGTGTCTACACATCTGGTCAATCAATTTGCCTTTAATCAGGAGCACCTTGACTTGTCTTACCTACAAAAGGCTGTTCTCATGGGCTCTGAACTGATATTTCTCTGGAGTAAGAAGTTCAGAGGAAAACACAAGTGGGGTAGTTGCCCAACTGATCTCTAGAGCATTGTCTTCAGATCAAGAATATATTAATGTCTCGAAGAAAGCAAGCTATCTCACACACTACACAAGCACAAAGCAAGATGTCACCCACAAAGAGTGACACTGTATCAATGGATTTCCTAAAGTCAGAAAGTCTGATGGAACTTCCTGACACAGAATTTAAAAGAATAATGACCGAATATTTTCAATGGATGAAAGACAAAGTTGAAGAATTACAGGATACTACAAAACCAGGAGGAGCTAAAAAAAACAAACCAAAACAAACAAAAAAACCAAAAACACAAATCCAGACAAATGTAGAGAAAACAAATAAGGCATTAGCAACAATAGAAAAACAAGAAACCACTATCCAAAATATGAGGCCCAATGTTTCAGAGGCTGTCAACATGACGGAGGGACACATGAGCAGAATTGACGATGTGGAACCAGTGAAATAGAAGACAGAATTGTCACCACTGATCTGCTAGAGCAAAAAGCAGACTCAAAAAGAAAAAAGAAGAAAACTTAAGAATAATGTGAGATACCATCAAAAGAAATAATAGGCATGTCATTGGAGTCCCAGAACAGGAAAGGCACCAAAAAAGGTGTGGAAAAATTACTAGAGAAAAACTTCCCAGACATAATGAAGAATGAAAGAATATATACTCAAGAAGCTGAGCAAACATCATATAGAATAGACCCCAAAGGAAAAACACCAAGGCATATCATAGTTAAATTTGTCAGAACCAAAGATAGGAGAAAATTCTGAAAGCAGAGAGGGAGAAACAAAGAGTAACCTACAAGGTAGAGCACATAAGATTAAATGCAGATTTCTCAAAAGAAACCACGGAAGCAAGAAGAGAGTGGAAGGACATATATCAAACTCTCAAAGAACACAACTGTCAACCAAGAATACTGTTACCAGCAAAATTATCCATCAAATATGAAGGAGAGATCAAGATATTCCCAGGAAAACAGAACCTAAGAGAGTTTGTAAAGCCAAGACCAGCGTTGCAGGGAAGACTCAGAGATGACCTTCTTAGAGAAGTAGCACAGAAAGCATCATGTACCAAAATAACTAGCAACAACACCAAAAAGAACTCAACACAGTGATAGCAATAAAACCTTGCCTCTCAATAATCACACTGAATGTGAATGGTTTAAATGCACCACTGAAGAGAAAAAGAATAGTAGATTAGATAAAAAAAACAAAATCCATCAATATGTTGTCTACAAGAGACACACCTGAAAAAATGAAGATAAAGAAAGACTAAAACTCAAGGGTAGGTAAAGATATATCAAGCAAATGTCAACCAGAAAAAAGCAGGAGTTAAAAAAAAAGCAGGAGTAGCAATATTAATCTCTGATGAAATAAATGTCAGTGTAAAAACCATCATAAAGGACAAGGAAGGTCACTACATAATGCTGAAAGGGTCAATAGAACAAGAGGACATAACAATAAGAAATATCTATGCTCCAAATGAAAGACCTGCAAAATACATAAAACAAACATTAACAAAACTGAAAAAGGATACAGACAACATTACTACAGTACTTGGAGATTTCCATACACCTTTCTCAAGAAAAGATAGAACTACCAGAAAGAAACTCAACAGATATTGAAGAATTAAACCACACGATAAACCAACTTGACCTCATAGATATTTATAGCCTAATGTATCCCAAAAAAGCTCACGTTACCTTCTTCTTCAATGTGCATGGAATGTTCTCCATAACAGACCACATTCTAGGTCACAAGGCAAGCATCAATCAATTAAAAAACATAGAAATAATACAAAGCATCTTTTCAGACCATAATGCTACAAAGTTAGAAATTAATAACAAGAAGATAAAGGAGAAAAATACATTTGGAAGCTGAACAACACCATACTTAAACATGATTGGGTACTAGAAGAACTAAAAAATGAAATACAAAAGTTTCTTGAAACAAATGACAATGAAAACACCACTTAACAAAACCTCTGGCAAACAGGCAAAGCAGTAATCAGAGGTCAATTTAGAGCAATAAACAAATACATCAAAAGGCACGAAAAACTAATCATGGACTCTATAACCCAACATCTCCAGCAAATTGAAAAAGAACAGCAAGAAAACTGACACCCTCTAAAAAAATGGAAATTATAAAAATTAGAACAGGAATAAATGAAACAGAAAAGCAAAAAACAATTGAAACTATCAACAAAACTAGGAGTTGGTTCTTTGAAAAGGTCAGTAAAATCGACAAACCATTAGCAAAACTCACAAAAGAAAAGAAGGAGAAGACACAAATAATCCGAATAAGAGATGAATCATGCAACATGACAACAAAACCAACTATAATAAAAGGTAACATTAGAGTATTATGAAAAACTATACTCAAATAAATATGAAAACCTAGAAGAAATGGACAAATGAATTTTATCAAACATTCAGAGAAGAACTGTCACCAATTCTACATGAACTATTTCAGAAAATAGAAAAAGATTGAGTTCTCCCAGACTCATTCTATGAAACAAACATATCCTTGATACCAAAGCCAGGAAAAGACACCACCAAAATAGAAAACCATAGGCCAATATCTCTTATGAATATAGATGCATAAATCCTGAATAAAATATTTACCAATAGAATCCTACAATACATCAAAGAAATAATTCACTATGACCAAGTGGTTCAACATAAAAACAAAACAAAACAATGTAATTCATCTCATTAACAAACCAAAGAATAAGAACCACATGATCCTATGAATTGATGCAGAAAAGGCCTTTGACAAAATCCAACACCGTTTCTTGATTAAAACACTCAACAAAATGGGATTAGAGGGGAATTTCAACATAGTAAAAAGTATTTATGTAATCCCAAGAGACAACAATGTTCTCAATGAGGAGAGGTTAAAGGCATTCCTTTTAAGAACAGGAACTAGGCAAGGATGCCCCCTATCACCTTTCTTATTAAATATTGTATTGGAAGTCTTAGTGATGGCAATAAGAAAAGAGAAGGAAATAAGAAGTATCCAAATTGGTAAAGAGGAAGTGAAATTATCTCTCTACACAGATGATATGATAGTATACTTAGAAAACCCTAAAGACTCAGCGAGAAAACTATTGGACACACTGAACCAATTCAGCAAAGTGGCAGGATACAAGACCAACATACAAAAATCAGTTGGATTTCTCTACAGTGACAAAGAGAATACAGAGCTGGAGCTAAGAAAACAATACCCTTCACAATAGCTAATCACATGTTTAAATACTTGGGAGTAAATCTAACTAGAAGCACAAAGGATCTCTTCAAAGAAAATTATAAAACCTTACTACAAGAAACCAAAAGAGACCTGGAGAAGTGGAAAAATATCCATTGCTCATGGATAGGAAGACTCAATATTGCGAAAATGGCAATACTGTCAAAGGCAATTTACACATTTAATGCAATCCCAATACAAATACCAATCCCATTCTTCAATGAGATGAGAATGGCAATCTCCAGTTTCATTTGGAATGGAAAGAAGCCCTGAATAAGCAAAGCACTCCCTAAAAATAGAAAATAGGTAGGAGTTATCTCACTCTCTCATTTAAAATCCTACTACACTGCCGTGGTGGTTAAGACAGCATGGTACTTGTACAATGACAGACACATAGAACAATGGAATGGAACTGAGAACCCAGAAATCAACCCATCTACCTATGGTCAACTGATTTTTGACAAAGAGATGAAATCAGTTAAGTAGGGAACGACAGTTTTTTAAACAAATGGTGTTAATAAAATTGGAAAACTATCTGTAGAAGACTCAAGCAAGATCCCCACCTCACTACATACACAAAACCCAACTCCAGGTGGATCATTGATATAGTACTAAAACCAAGGACTATAAACATCATTAAAGAAAAGCTTAGAAGAACTCTAGAAGTCCTAATCCACAACATAAACAGTCTTCCAAACATCCTGGAAAATCTACAGCCAGCAGAAGAGAAAATAGATGAATGGGACCTTCGAAGAATCAAATCCCTACGCACATCCAAAACTTCTCCAACAGGGTAAAAAAGGAAGCCATAGACTGGGAAAAAGTATTTGATAATGATATGTCAGATAAGGGATTATTATCTAGAATTTATAAAATACTTGAGCACAACAACAAGATAAACAATCCAATTGCAAAATGGGCACAGGATATAAACAGACACTTCACCAAAGAACACATTCAGATGGCTAACAAGCACATGAAGAAATGCTCAAAATCCCTAGGTCTAAGGGAGATGCAAATCAAAACAACTGTGAGATATCATCTCACCCCAGTCAGAATAGCATAATTTAACAGAACAGCAAGCAACAAATGCTGGCGAGGTTGTGGAGAAACTGGAACTCTTATTCACTGTTGGTGGGAGTGTAAAATGGTGGAAACACTGTGGAAGGCTATGTGGTGCTTTCTCAAAAAGTTACAAATAGTGATACCATTTGACCCAGCAATTCCACTACTGGGAATACACCCCAAAGAGACCATAACTTCCATCCAAGAAGATATATGCACACCCATTTTACTGTAGCTTTGTTGACAAAAGCAAGGAGTTAGAAACAACCTAAGTGTCCCTCAGCACACGAAAGAAAAGACAAGCTGTGGTATATTCACACAATGGAATACTATGTTGCATTGAAAAACAAAGAACTCATGCAATATTATTCAAAATGGGTAACCCCCGAGGACATTATGCTGAGTGAAATATCTCAATCACAAAAGGACAAATACTGCATAGTACCACTCTTGAAAAATAGGACTGACCTTGGAGTTGGGGGAGACTGAGAAAGATGGGATAAATAATATACACAGCATTGAAACATATGAGGGAGAAAACTGTTTAAAAGGAAGATATTATTAGATATTATTTTCATGACAGGAGTCCAAAACAAAGGGTGCATAGTGGAGTGGACCTGTGGGGAGGGACTGTAAATAAAAGAAATTTGCTTTTACTGTTCAAAGAGAAGAGTGTAGTGAGGGGGAGGGGTGGGGCAGGGAGAAAAGTGCAATAATGAATGATTGGAAATCCAAAGTCTGTAAATTTTCATTAAAATTTATAATAATAAAAAAAAGGAAACAAAGATTGGAAAATCTGCTTTCAGGAACCTCTTCTGATTACTGAAGAGGAACAATGTCAGTCTGGAGACTAAGGTGCACCTGATCCAGGCCATAGTCTTTACTGTTACTTGCTATGCACCAGAAAGCTGGACCATGACTAGGGATGATAGAAGGAGAATTGATGCCTTTGAACTGCATTGCTGGAGAAGAGTATTGAATATACCATGGACTGCTAGGAGAAAAGACATTTTAAAGAGAGTGAAACCTGGCTGCTCCTTGTCTGACATAACTTGGGCATATTTTAAGGAAGGATTAGTCCTTGGAGAGAGACATCATGCTTGGGAGAAGGGAGGGACAGCACAAGAGAGAAAAACTACAGATGAGATGGATTGACTTTGTGACTAGCGTAATGGGGTAGGTGTATCAGACACAGTAAGATTGGCACAGGATAGAACAGGATTTAGGGTTGTTTTACATATGGTCACTATGGGTTGCAAGTGACTCAACAGCACATAACTACAACAAAAACATGGCTCAAAAGGTTAGAACTTTTTCTTTCTTTATTTTTTAAAATTTTTTCATTATTAAATTTTATTAGTTTTAATGAACATTTACAGAGATTTTGGGTTTTCATTCATTCACTGTTGCACTATTTTCTCTACCCTCCTCCCCAGTTCCTTCTTCTCCCCCCCCCTTGAAAGTCTGTTTTAATTGTCCAATTGCCACAGTGCTTGTCAAAGCCAGTTCTGATTAATCTTCTTTGTCAGTGTGTCCTTTGCCATTCCCTATCACTCCTCCCT
>NW_006400042.1:2842744-2851115 GCF_000299155.1 Elephantulus edwardii | reverse complement strand
CTTCAATATGGATTGAGGCTCAATGTCAAGAAGACAAAGATTCTCACCACTGGACCAATTGGCAGCATCAGGATGGATGGTGAAGAGACTGAGATTGTTCACAGCTTTCACATTCTTTTTCATATAGTTCAGCTTCTCAAACTAGAGAAAGAACAAAACCTGGATGCACAGTTTTTCTGATTTAAGCTAGCCTGTTTCTCCCTTTTTCTGTTTGAACAATTGCTTTTTTCGGTCTTGATAACTGAATTTGTATTAGTCATTGTTGTGTGGCCATCAAGCTGGAATTTGTATTAACACTGGAAAATTCTCTTCTCATTCGTTTTGTACTTTCCCTTGACAGCACTTGAGGTCTGCTATTTTCTTAGGAAAGAAAGGCTTTGTTAAGTAATTCCTGTTAAGAGAGGATCTTTGGAGAGGGGAAGGAGGGAGAGGGTCTTGTGTGGGAAGATGAGAAGTCTTTCTGGGACTTTCTGTAGGCTTTAGTGGTGTATGAGGCTCACATGGGATGTGCCATGTTGGCTGCACACCCTAGGGAGGGCACAGGGTCACTGACTGGAGTAATTAGTGGGAATTATTTGATGGCCACCTTGAAGCAAGAGAAGTATAACTCTTCTTTGAAATCTTTAGTGTATGGTAACATCATTAGAAATCTATTGGCAATGTGGGAAGAAGGGAGATTTTGCAACTTAGTGGGTAAAGAGTTGTATTGCAATTCAAAGGCACACAGATTTAATGTACTAGGATTCAAACTAGAAGAAAGATTGTCAATCTTCTCTCATGTGATTTATAGCCTCTGAAAGCATGTTGGCGAGTCAGCTACGAGTAAGTTCCCATTTCACAGCACATAACAATAGCACACAGAAACCGAAATGAAAACAGGAAGCTTAGGAAGACTTTTTTTAGCAGAAAGAGGCTTATACAAGTATAAAATATGGAATTATGAGATGCAGGCATAAAATCAACTATTCTTAGTGGGTCCCGAAGTTGAAAGGGAATTTTGAGAATGTTAAAAGAAAATAAATGTATTAATTTTTCGGAAGTAAAAAGACAGTATTGCTACATGCTAGATCTGGGGATAAACAAAGAAAAAATAAAACCAAAACAATAACCCTACAGAAATTCTAGAACGAAAACATTCTATTCTAGCACACATGAAGTAACAACCAACCTCATGACAACTGAAAACTAGAGGGCTAACCATTTTCTGAAATTAAAGAAGCACATCCAATTATAAAGATATTTTACTTTCAAAGAACTGATTTTCAACAACCACAACGAAACAGGAGAAAAACCAATCCAAAACCAAAGAGGAGATCTAGTTCTATGCTTTGTGAAAATACATTTCAGAAAAAATGGAAATAAAAACACCACAGAGAAACACTGAAGGAGACAATACCAGCAAATGCAGAGAAGGACAGGCAACAGGAAAAGAATTCAAATTAGAAAGCAGGAGAGGCAGAGAAGAATAATTAAGAATAGAAATGATAGATGACAAATTAAGATGAATACTGGTTATATAAAAGTATAAATCTAGAGTCATCTTCATTTTTGTATTCTCTCTCCATACCGGCCATGGTCTTCGCAATCACTTGTGATGCATCAGAGAGTTGGACAATGACCAAGGAGGACAGAAGGAGAATTGATGCCTTTGAGCTGTGGTGCTGGAGAAGAGTATTGAGAGTACCATGGACTGCTAGGAAAACAAACAGATTCATCCTGGAAAGGGTTAAACCTGATGGCTCTTTGGAGGCAAGGATTCTGAGGCTCCGTTTAACATACTTTGGACATGTTGTAAGAAGAGACTGGTCCTTGGAGAAGGACATCATGCTGGGGAGGGTGGAGGGACAGCACAGGAGGGGAAGGCCCTCTATGAGGTGGATTGATTTGGTGACTGGGGTTATCAGGATGGGAGTGTCAGAGACAGTGCGATTGGCACAAGACAGAGCAGAGTTTAGGGCTGTTGCGCATAGGTTTGCTATGAGTCACAAGCGACTCAACGGCACATAACAACAACAACAATCCATACCTATTAACTCTGTATGCTGAGCAAATTATCCAAGAAAATGGATTCTATGAAGAGCAGAGTGGTATCAGGATTGGAGGGGGACTGATCAATAACCGGTATTATGCAGATAATACAGCTTTGCTTGCTGAAAATAAGGAGGACTTAAAGCACTTGTTGCAGAAGGTCAAAGAATGCAGCCTTCAGTATGAATTGAATCTCAATGTCAAGAAGACAAAGATTCTGACCATTGGACAGAGGGGCAACATCATGATGGACAGAGACGAGATTGAAACTCCCAATAACTTCATCTTGTTTGGATTCAACAATTAACACCCTTGGTACCAGCAGTCAGAAAATAAGGAGATAGATTGCACTGGGAAAATCTGCAGTTAGGGACCTTTCCAAATTACTGAGAAGTAATGATGTCAGTTTGAGGACTAAGGTATATCTGATTCAGGCCATGGCCTTTCTGATTATTTGCTATGCATCTTAGAGATGGACAATGAATAAGGATGAGAGAAAAAGAATTGACACCCATGAGCTATGGTGTCGGAGGAGAGTACTGAACATCCCATGGATGGTCAAGAGAACTAATAATTATGTCTTGGAGAGGGTGCAGCCAGAGTGCTCTTTAGAGGCAGGAATGATTAGGCTTCAACTCCCATACTTTGGGTATGTTGCTAGGAGATCCTGTTCCTTGGAGAAGGGCAAGATACTGGGAAGGGTAGAGGGTCAGCAAAGGAGAGGAAGACCCTCAACCAGGTGGATTGATAACAGTGACTGCTGCAATGGACACTTGTATGGCAGGAAGTGTGAGAATGGCTTGGGATAGAAGAGGGTTTAGATCTTTTGTTCTTAGGGTCACCATGAGTCATACTCACACCTAACAACAATAACAACTGAGAAATAAAAAGGTGGGGATTTCAATGTTATGTTTCATCAAAGTTGGACAACAAAGTTGTTCTGATGAAAGAATAAACAAAAAAGAGGCTATAACTAAATAGAAAATTGAAAAAAATCCAAAACTCCTTTCAGGTAATAATTCATTTGAAAAATCTGCCTACAGAAGGCAATTTTATATAGAGTAAGATTGATCCTGAATTCCAAGGAACAGGTACTTTATGGAACAGAAAACAAACAAACAAACAAACAAACAAACATAAGAATCTCAGATGAGCAGAATATCCAGGTAGACAGGCCGACAGATACACAGATCAATTAAATCATAGACAGGCACATACCTACCTAAAGTTGAATCCAGCACACATATAAACACAATCCCCCCCAACACACACAACTTAGTCTTGATAATAACAATTGTCATGGCAGCCTTATTTAGTCTTATGTGGAGCACTTCACCTTTAATCCTCACACTAGCTCTTAATGGTAGGAACTATAAGAGATTCACAGCACTGCTTGGAAGTAGAAGTCCAGAGTTGTAAAGCAAGACTGAAAACCAAGGTTGATCAACTGGAGTTAGGGTCTGTACAGCTCTGATGATCACAAATTATTTGACTTAAAAACACAAGGGGGGGAAAAGATTTATTGTCTCACAGTTTTGGAAGCTGTTGTGGTTTGGACTGTGTCCTCCCAACTATGTAGGTAATGTTATAATATAATCTGTATAATGATGCATCATGATCTTGTAAACCATATTGCTGTAAAACTATTAAGGGTAGAATGCAAAATCTTTAATCTCACCACAGTCCTAATCTGATGAAAGAGGAGTTTTTTTATGGTGTAGCCTGCAGTATCTTTCTTTCACTAGAGATAATAGGGGAAGTGACTTATTGCACTGCCAATCCATAGGTAGATGGTTTGAATGCACCAGCTGCTCCATAGGAGAAAGATGGACAATCTCATCCTGTGTGATTGCCAGTCTCTGAAAACTGGAGGGTCTGCTATGAGTTGGTTCCTATTTGTTGGTTCACAGCAACAACACTAGTGGAGGAAATAGAGTTAAGAGAAAAGACACTTACATAATCACCAAGAGTGGAGAACATAATGTTGGAGCCAGGCCCCAGTGCAAGGAAGGTCCTTGACATTAGGTCAAGACACAGGGAGATTTTCAAAGAATTCCAGTCCTGCTGATGCTGAGGGAAACAAAGGTTTTCTTCCACCACCAGCAGAGAAACAATAGGCCCTTAACCTAGAGTTGTCACCCTAAATTTGGACTTTTCGCCTCTTAAATTGTTCAAGTAAAAGTGTCTGTGGTATCTCTGTTATAGCAGCCCTAGATAACTAAGAAAGAGACTAAAAGTACAAATCAAGGCACTAATTCTCAGATTCCTATTTAGGAGCTCTAGACCCTCATTGGTTTTGTTTAGCTTATAGATAGACTGTCACAGAGTGCCTATTTTCATTTGTGTGTGGCTGGGTCTATTCTGCTCTTTTTAATCACTCAGAAGGGATTAGGTTTAGGATTCAGCTAAGCCTGGAAAAAAGTCACTAAAAAAACGAAACTCCCCATTTCCCAACATAGTCACATTTCCAGGTAGGAAGGACCTCAACACATAGTTTGGGGTGAGGGAGGTGGGGAGATCTGTGCAGTCCAACCACAGCACCTGTTCCAATTTGCAGCAGGGGCTGCTGGTGCAGATCTAAGGGCTGACGGCTTCCACTGGATGGTAATGTTCCTCCCTCTGTATCGGTTTTTCTCCTCTAAATCAGATTTGACTAACTAAACCAACCCAAAGACTGTAGATATGTACAACTGCACTCCAAGGGGGAAGCTCATGGAAAGTTAAATTTGAATTATGAAAATAAAAAGCCAATAATCTGGTTGTTTTATTCCCAATTTTTGCTGGTACCATTACATGGTCTGTGATTCATGGTGGCCTCATGTATAACAGGAGGGAATATTTCACTGTCCTATAACTTTTTCATGACTGCAGGTGTATTTGAGTCCATTGTTAGAGTCCTTCTCTCTGGAACTAAATCCTAGGCTGAAGGCAGCAAAAGTATCTTTTGACAGTCTTGCTTCTTAGGGTAAATAGTTTCTAAAACCTATTAACTATTAAGCCTATACAGCTATTAAGTTGTAGGCAGGTCTTTTGACCAGGCTGAGGCTAATTTGAATCCATAATCAACTTTGACTGGGTACTTAAAAACTTCCATAGTTTTTAGCTCCATTTGAATGAAACTTATTAGATTCCTATAAGAAATATCATGGTTTGTTTAGTTTGGAAGAAAAAAACACCAACATATGACATCTCTCAATGGGTAGGGATGGGTCTCTACTGTGTAAGAAATTGTTAATAATTTTATTTTAGTAGGATTTACAAGCAATACCCATGGAAGCAACAGCCAAAAAATTAAAAGTATTGTATCTGCTCAACCTTTTCACCATCCATCATGATACTGCAGTGGTGAGAATCTTTGTTTTCTTGGTGTCAAGCTTCAATCCATTTTGAAGGCAGGGGTCCTTGACCTTCTGCAGCAAGTGTTTCAGGTACTTCTAAGTTTCAACATGAAAGGTTGTGTCATCCGCATAACGCAGATTGTTGATAAGTCTAACTTCAATCCTGATGCCACATTTCTCCTCGTAGACCCTAGTGTCCTGGATAATCTGTTCTACATATAGATAAAAAAGATATGGAGATAAGACACATACTTGGCACACATCCTTTCAAATTTTGAACCATGCAGTGCTTCCTTGCTCTGTTCTGACGAGTGACAGCATCATGGTGGATGGTAAAGAGACTGAGATTGTTAACAGCTTCAGTTTGTTTGTCTCTACAATCAACACTCCTGGTACCAGCAGCCAGAAAATTAAAAGACAAATTGCATTGGGAACGTCAGCTGTCAGAGACCTCTCCAAAGTACTGAAGAGCAATGATGTCATTATGGAGACTAAGGTATACCTGATCCAGGCCATGGTCTTCGCAATTACTTGCTATGCATCAGAAAGCTGGACAATGACTAGGGATGATAGAAGGAGAAGTGATGTCTTTGTGTTGAGGTTCTGGAGAAGAGTATTGAATATACCATGGACTGCTAGGAGAACAAACAAGTTCGTCCTGGATAGGGTGAAGCCAGACTGCTCATTGGAGGCAAGGATTCTGACGCTTTCTCAGACATAATTTTCACATGTTGTAATGTGGGATCAGTCCTTGGAGAGGGATGTTATGCTTGAGAGTGTGGATGGACAGCACAGGAGAGGAAGACCCTTGATGAGGTGGATTGATTCAGTGACTGGGGTAATTGGGTTAGGTGTGTCGGAGACAATAAGATTGGCACAGGATAGAGCAGAGTTTAGGCCTGTTGTGCATAGGGTCGCTATGAGTTGCAGGCAACTTGACAGCAAATAACAACAACAACAATTGCATCTGCTGTCAAGGACCTCTTTAAAGAGCCTAGAGGCAGGAAGTAGTGCTACACCCACAGTACTTTGGGGGAAGCCCTGCTGTTTGGCTACACCACAAGGGACACACTGAGCTCAAACATAAAGAAACAGGACAGCTGGAATAGCTCTAGTGACAAAAAGATGCCAGTTCTGTAAGGGGAAAAACAGGCTTCCTGGTTTCCCATTCAGGTATGTTGGGGGAATCATTGCTGTTGGTTCTGAGGCCTGCAAAAATATACAGGTCCTTTGCAAAACACTATATAGTTACAATTACCTAATATCTACTAAGAAAAGACTCGCATAATTAAAGAAAGCAACAGTCTGCCTCAGTTATCACAAAAAAAAAACCCCACCCAAAATAACCTTTCTCCTAAAAAAACAGACCCAATAAAAACCCCAGATAGAGAGAACCAAAAGAAATATGTTGATGTGAAGTTATTTGAACAGGTACAAAAGAAGATGCAAACGATGGAAGAAAACAATTAAGAAAGCAAATACCCGAGAGATAGCAGTCCAGAAGAAATATATTGATAAGGAGCAATTTCAACAGCTATGGAAGAAAATGCAAAATGTGGAAGAAAGAATTGATAATATAGATAAAGAGGTATAACAACATAAAAAATCACCACAAGACAGAAGAGGGTATAGCCAACGCAGTACCAGAAATAACAGAAAAACATGAAAATGCAATCTAGAATATGAAGACTGAAAATGGTAGATGTGCCCATGGTAGGACAGAAAAGTAGAATGGAATAGATGGGACAGAGAGTCAGAGAGTTGGAAGACAAGAGTCTCACTGAAAACATACAAAAAGAAAAATCAGAGATGAGACATAAAGAAAATGAATAAAACATTAAACTCATGTGGGATGACATTAAAAGGAAAAACATATGTCTGATTGGAATTTCAGAAGATGGGAGTGACAGGGGAATAAATCATTGAGAAAATTGTGAAAGAAATATTAGAAGAAAATTTCCCAGGTATTTTGAAAAATGGGGAAATCCACATTCAAGATTTCTCCTTCTATCATCCCTAATCATTGTCCAACTTTATGATGCATAACATGTAATTGTGAAGACTATGGCCTCCAGGCCTTCAGTACTCTGGAGATGTCCCTGACAGCAGACTTTCCCAGTGCAATTCATTTTTTTATTTCCTGACTGATGGTATTAAGAGTGTTGATTGTGGAGCTAAGCAAGCTAAATCTGTTAACAATCTCAATCTCTTCACTGTCTATCATGATGCTGCCAATCAACCCAGTAGTGAGAATCTTTGTTTTCTTGACATTGAACTCAATCCATATTGAAGGCTGCAATCCTTGACTTTCAGCAGCAGGCACATAAGGTCCTCCTCAATTTCCACAAACAAGGTTGTGTCATCTACATAACACAGACTGTTGATGAGTCTTCATCCAATCCTGATGCCACATTCTTCCTCATAGATCCCAGCCTCCCAGATGATCTGAGATCTAGAGATAGAGATAGATTTATATATAGTCTACAACTTATTCCTCACACATTCCTTTATTGGCACTATGTCTCATACAATTATACCCATGCATTATGTTTATAAAATTAATCACCATTGGTACATTCTCCAAAATCTATCACATATTAAGTCACAAAGCAAACAACAAATTAAAAAACACTAAAATAATACAAAGTATTTTGCCAGATCACAAAGTCATGAAACAAGAAAAATAACCACAAGAGGGGAAGCTTACAAAATCATCCCTGTGGAAACTAAGTAACTCTGTGTTGGAACATGATTGGGTTATAAAAGAAATAAATAATGAATTAAAAAATTCCTTGAAACAAATGAAAATTAAAATATAACATAACAAAACCTCTAGGACACAGCTAAGGGAGTCCTACAGGGGCAGTTCATAGCAATAGGCACACACATAAAAAAGGAAGAAAGACGAAAAAGCAATGAGCTAACTCAATGTTGTTGTTGTTGTTATGTGCCGTCAAGTCATTTGCGACTCATAGCGACCCTATGTACAACAGCCCTAAACCCTG
>NW_006400042.1:2838449-2841759 GCF_000299155.1 Elephantulus edwardii | reverse complement strand
TCTTCTGGTATTCCCTGCTTTCAGCTAAGATCCATCTAACATCAGCTACAATATCCCTAGTACCACGACCCCTTCTAAACCCAGCCTGGACTTCTGGCAATTCTCTGCTGATGTATGGTGATGAAGGAAAAAGTTCAAGCTGCTTTGAAGGAAATAGCAAAAAATAAGGCCCCAGGAATAGATGGTATACCAATTGACTTATTTCAGCTAACAGATGCTACCCTGGATGTGCTCACCAAGTTGTGCCAAGAAATCTGGAGAACAACCACTTGGCTGGAAGAGATCTATATTTGTTCCCATTCCAAAGAAGGGTGACCCAACAGAGTGTGGAAACTACAGAACAATATCATTGATTTGACATGCAACAAGATTCTACTGAAAATGATCTAACTCAGTACCTTCATCAAATAGAAAAAGAACAACAATCAAATCCTACACCTCTAGAAGAAAATAAAATTATAAGGACAAGAGCCGAAATCAATGAAATAAGAAGCAGAAAAACAACTGAAACCACCAATAAGACCAGGAGCTGGTTTTTCAAAAGGGTCAATAAAATTAGCAAACCACTGGCAAACTTAATAAAAAAAAGAGAGAGAGAGAGAGAGCACAGATAACTCAATTAAGAAATGATAGAGGTGACATCACAACAGAACCAGATGAAATTAAATCGATAATATAAGAATACTATGAAAAACTATACTTCAATAAATTTGAAAACCTAGAGGAAATGGAAAAATTCTTTTAAACGTATGCCCTACCTATACTTGAACCAAGAGGCAGTAGTCAGAACAGAGGAAGGAGACACTGCATGTTTCAAAATCGAGAAGGGTGCCCATCAGGGCTGTATTCTGTCTCCATACCTTTTCAATATAGATGCAGCACAGATCACCTGGGACACTGGGCTGTATGAGGAGGAATGTGGCATCAAGATTATTGAAGTTGTTGTTATGTGCCATTGAGTCGCTTGCGACTCATAGCAACCCTATGTACAAGAGCCCTAAATGCTACTTTATCCTGTGCCAAACTCATCATCTCAAATACACTCATTCCCAATATCCCAATCACAGAATCGATTCATATAATTGAGGGTCATTCTCTCCTGTGCCGTCCCTCCACTCTTCCAAACATGATGTCCCTCCTGCAAGGTCCAGTCTCTCCTTGCAACATGTATGTCAGACAAAGCTTCAGAATCCTTGACTCCAAGGAGCATTCCAGCTTGAAACTCTGCAGGACAAACCTGTTTGTTCTTCTAGCAGTTTATGGTATATTGAACACTCTTGTCCAGCATGACCACAGCTCAAAGGCATCAATTCTCTTTCTATCAGCCCTAGTCACTGTCCAACTCTCTGACGCATAGCACGTAATTGCAAAGACTATAGCCTGGATCAGGCGCACCTTAGTCTCCAGCCTGATGTTGTTGCTCTTGAAAGGTCCCTCACAGCTGACTTCAAGATTGGAGGGAGATTAATCAACAACCTGCATAATGCAGATGACACAATCCTGTTGGCTGAAACTGAGGAACCCCTGAAGCGCTTGCTGCAAAAAGTCAAGGACTACAGTCTTCAATAAGGATTGAAGTTCAACATCAAGAAAACAAAGATTCTCACCACTGGGCCAATTGTCAGCACCATTATGGATGGTAAAGAGATCGAGATTGTTAACAGTATTAGTTTGCTTGGCTCCACAATCAACACTCTTGGTACCAGCAGCCAGGAAATCAAGAGATGAATTGCATTGGGAAAGTCGGCTGTCAGGGACATCTCCAGAATACAGAAAAGCAACAACATCAGGCTGGAGGGCCCTCGATGAGGTGAATCAATTCAGTGACTGGGGTAATGAGAGTAGAATTGTCAGAGACAATAAGGTTAGCACAGAATAGAGTACGGTTTAGGGCATAACAACAACAACAACCCAGACTGACAAGGGTAGATACAGAAGAACACTTTAACACACCCATCACAAAAGAAAAAAATTAAAAGGTCATTAAAAAAAAACAACAAACAGAACAGTAAACAACAAATGCTGGTGAAGTTGTGGAGAAACGGGAACCCTTATTCACTGTTGGTGGGAGTGTAAAATGGTGCAGCCACTATGGAAGGCAGTATGGAACTTTCTCAAAAAGTTGCAAATAGAAATACCATTTGACCCAGCAATTTCACTACTTGGAATATACCCCAAAGAAACCATAACTGCCATCCAAGCAGATATATGCACACCTATGTTTATTTCGGCTTTGTTCACAATAGCAAAGAGTTGTAAACAACCTATGTGCCCATCAAGAAATGAATGGATATAGACGTTGTGGTATATTCACATGATGGAATACTACACTGCGTTGAAAAACAAGGAACTCAGGAAACATTATTCAAAATGGGTGACCCTGGAGGACATTATGCTGAGTGAAACATCTCAGTCACAAAAGGACAAATATAGCATTGTGGCACTTTTATAAAATGGGACTGACATCGGGGTTGAGGGGAGACTGAGAAAGATGAGAAAGATTGTGTATACTGCCTTGAAACAGATGAGAGAGAAAACTGTTTAAAAGAGAAATATGATTAGGTATTATTGTCATGACAGGAGTCCAGAACGAAGGCTGCATAGTGGAGTGGACTTAGGGGGAGGGATTGTATAACAATGAAAGAATTTTTCTTTTACTTTTCAAACAGAAGAACAAACTGGAGGGAAGGGGTGGGTAGGGAGAAAAGTGCAACAATGAGTGAATGGGAATCCAAAATACCTGTAAATTTTCATTAATAATAATAATAATAAATTAAAAAGAACAAAAACCTTCCTCATAAGAAAAGTCCTTTGGACCAGATGGCTTCACAGTAGAATTCTACCAAACAATCAAAGAGGCTCTATCCTCTTCTACTTCTTCTATCTTCTACTTAAACTATTTCAAAAAATTGAAAAAGAAAGAATATTCTCAGAGCCATTCTATGAAGCAAGCATAACCTTAATATGTAAACTAGGCAAAGATATTACCAAGAAAGAAAACTAGAGAACAATATCTCTCATAAATGCAAAAATCCTTAACAAAATCTTTGCAAATATAATCCAAAAGCACATAAAAAATTTCACCATAACCAAACAGGATTCATAACAGGTAGGCAAGGATGATTCAATATAAGAAAAACAATCACCATAATACACCATACTAACAAAGTAAATAACAAGTACCATATGATCTTAGCAACTGGTACAGAAAAGGCCTTTGACAAAATCCAACACACTTTCTGATTATGACACTCAGCAAAATTGACATAGGAGGGAATTTCCTCAACGTAGTTAAAACATAAAATGCAAA
>NW_006400042.1:2836287-2836948 GCF_000299155.1 Elephantulus edwardii | reverse complement strand
TTGTTATGATCCACGCAGTCAAATGCCTTTGCATAATCAATGAAACACAGATAGACATTTTTCTGGAATAGCCAACCACAAATTGAGATATTTGTGAGTGAACCTAACTAGAAATACAGAAGACCTATCTATGCAAAGTAAACTACAGAACATTTCTGCAAGACACAATAAAAAACCTAAACATATGGGAAAATGTGCCCTGTTCATGGATTGGAAAACACAATATTGTGAAAATGATAGTCCTACTAAAAGCAATCTACATGCTCAATACAATCTCAATACAGATAGCAGATTCCTTTCTCAAGGAGATTGAAAGGGAAATTGTCAATTTATTTGGAGAGGCACAGGACCCCAAATAAGAAAAACACTTCTGAGAAACAAAAATAAAGTGGGAAGTATAGCACTCCCTGACCTCAAAATGTACTACGCAGGGGTAGTAACAAAAACTGCATGGTACTGGTACAATGACAGGCACATAGATCAATGGAATAGAATTGAGAACCCGGAAATCTGCCCATCTACATATGGTCAACTGATTTTTTACAAGGAGATGAAATCAGTTAAGTGGGGAAACGACAGCCTTTTTAACAAACGGTGCTGGCAAAATTGGAAAAATATCTGCAGAAGACTCAAGCAAGATCCACACCTCACTCCATATACA
>NW_006400042.1:2832711-2835652 GCF_000299155.1 Elephantulus edwardii | reverse complement strand
CATTTGACCCAGCAATTCCACTACTGGGAATATATCCCAAAGAGACCATAACTGACATTCAAGCAGATATATGCACACTCATGTTTATCGCAGCTCTGTTCACAATAGCAAGGAGTTGGAAACAATCCAGGTGCCCATCAACAAACGAATGGATAGAGAAGCTGTGGTATATTCACACAATGGAATACTATGCTGCATTGAAAACATGGCATGGAACTCATGCAATATTATTCAAAATGGGTGACCCTGGAGACATTATGCTGACTCACAAAAGGACAAATATTGCATGGTGCCATTGTTATAAAATGTGACTGATATCAGGGTTGAGGTAAGACTGAGAAAAACTGGATTAATTGTGTATACTGCACTGAAACAGATGAAGGAGTGAATAATTTAAAAGCGATGTATGATAGGGTATTATGGTTATCACAAGAGTCCACAATTAAGGCGGCATAGTGGAATGTACTTGGGGCGGTGGGAGGGGTGTGGGGAGGATTGTGTCCCAGGGAGGGAGTGTTTCTTTTACTTTTGAAAGAGAGGAGTGAACTGGGGAGGGGGGAAGGACTGGGTGGGGAGAGAAGTGCAGCAATGAATGAATGGAAATAAAAAATCTCTGTAAATTATCATTAAAATTATTTTTTAAAAAAGCAACCTAAAGATACGGGAAAATGTGCCCTGTTCATGGATAGGAAGACACAATATTGTGAAAATGATAATCCTACTAAAAGCAATCTACATGCTCAATACAATCTCAATACAGATAGCAGATTCCTTTCTCAAGGAGATTGAAAGGGAAATTGTCAAGTTTATTTGGAGAGGCACAGGACCCCAAATAAGCAAAACACTTCTGAGAAACAAAAATAAAGTGGGAACTCCCTGAACTCAAAACGTACTACACAGCGGTAGTAACAAAAACAACATGGTATTGGTACAATGACAGGCACATAGACCAACGGAACAGAATTGAGAACCCAGAAATAGACCCAGCTATCTATGGTCAACTGACACTAGACAAGGAAATCAAAGCTATTAAATAGGGTAATGACAATATCTTCAACCAATGGTGTTTGCAAAACTGGACTGATACCTGTAGAAAGTTGAAATAGGATCAATATCTCACTTCATACATAAAAATCAACTCAAGGTGGATCAGAGACCTGGGAGTGAAGCCCGAAACTATAAAGTTCGTAAGAGACAAACTGGGATCAAACTTAGAAGCCCTAGTCTATGGTACAAAGAGACTGCCAAATACAGCCAGAAAATGAACAATCTGAAGGGAACAAAATTGATGAATAGGACCTCCAAAAGATGAAATCTCTGTGCACATCAAAGCCTTCTTCCAACAGGGTGAAAAAAATAAATAATCTAACAACTGGGGAAAAAACATTTGGTAAAACACTCTCAGACAAGAATCTCATAATGAAAGATTACAAAATACTCCTGGGCCTCCACACGAAAAAGATTGATAACCCAATTACCAAATGGGCAAAAGACATGGAAAGAATTTTCCCAGAGGAAGATATTTGAATGGCCAACAGACACATGAAGAAATGCTCAAAATCAATGGCAATAAGAGAGATGCAAATCAAAACCACAATGAGATATCATTTCATTCCAGTAGCAGTGGCAAAGTTTGACAGAACAGCAAATAATAAATACTGGAGAGAATGTGGCGAGATAGGAACTCTTATATATTGTTGGTGGGATTGTAAAATGGTACAACCATTCTGAAAGGCAGTTTGGCACTTCCTCAAAAAGCATAACATAGAAATTCCATATGACGCAGCTATTCCATTGCTTGGAATATACCCTGAGAAGATGAGAACTGAGTCTGAAACAGAGACTTGTACACCAATGTTCATAGCAGAGTTATTCACCATCTAATAGCTTTGATTTCCTTGTCGAGTGTTAGTTGACTATAGATAGCTGGGTCTATTTCTGGGTTCTCAATTCTGTTTCATTGGCCTATGTGCCTTTCATTGTACAAGTGCTGTTTTTTTGTTACTACCACTGTGTAGGAGGTTTTGAGGTCAGGGAGAGCTATGCCTCCCACCTCATTTTTGGTTCTCACAAGTGTTTTGCTTATTTGGGTCTCTTGAGAGGCCATTCCTTTGAGAGGTACATCACAGTTGGAAAAATGGATGATAAGCAAAAAAGAGGGAGACCCTCAACAAGGTGGATTATCACAGTAACTGCAGCAATGGGCTCAAGTGTGTCAGGGATAACAAGAATGGTATAGCATAGGACAAGGATCAAATCTGTTGTTTATAGGGTTGCTTTGAGTCATACTTGACTCGATGGCACCTAACAACAACAGTATTAACCATTCTAGCAGATGTCTCAATGCCCAAGTGCACCAACTTTGACTCAAAGGATTGTGAATTGAACCCATTGTTAGAAACAAGGTCCGATTCGTCTGAAATAAGTCTGCCTAGCTGAGAATTCCCTTTGGAAGATGTTGTGAAGGGCTCTTAATAAAATTGCAAGTTCAATGGTAAGCAAGGTCCTTGTGACATGGGGAAGCTTGGCTGCATTTCAAGCAGGTCATGCAGGATTGCATTGTGTCCCCTAAAATTTGTGCTGAAGTCATAATCCCTGTGCTTGTGAATTAAATCCTACTTGGAAATAACATTTTCTTTGTTATGTTATTGAAGTCATATCTAAGGAATACCAGTTGCCATAAACTTAATTCCAACTCATAATAGGCTTTTCAAAGGAGATGCCCAGGCCTTTCATTCAAGGTGACTCTGGGTGAACCTGAACCTCTAACATTTTGGTTAATGGCCAAGTACATTAGCCATTCATGCCATCCAAGGGATTACCAAAATTGGGTGAATTCTGAACTGAAGTACTTTTAATTATGAACAGAGTAAAATATAGACACACATAGCAGGGAAAAATCAAAGAAGAGGAAACCAAAGAATACCAACAGTTGCTGAAA
>NW_006400042.1:2830302-2832605 GCF_000299155.1 Elephantulus edwardii | reverse complement strand
TTATTATTTCTGTACTCTAAGTCAGCCACCTTTTCTCATTTTTGTTATTGTGGAGAATTAAATTCCTGCCATGCTATCAACGACTTGGGAGTGAAAAGGACTTGGAATAAAGTATCCCAATGTGTGAGTTCTGGTGTTTCCAGAACAGGTCCCCTTAGAGAGGAGTATGCTCATGACTAAATAGGGGTTGTTGGCCCAGTTTATAATCTTACTGGATTGATTTCCTCCAGCGCCCCGGCCTGCGGATACCCAGGACTCCAAGATGGCCTCCGTCGTACCACTGAAGGAGAGGAAGTTAATGGATGTAAGAATGGGGGAGATGCCCAGCTGGATCCTGATGTGGGACTTCACCCTGAGCGGCATGGCAGGAGCGTTCCAGCGAGGCTACTACCGGTACTACAACAACTATGTCAAGCGAAGAAGGGGAGCATCGCTGGGCTGTCTATGGTGCTGACAGCTTAGGTGGCGTTCAGCTACTGCCTTTCTTATGAGGAGCTCAAACATGAACGGTTACGGAAGTACCACTAAGAGGCGCTGTCTACATTCCTGGCCCCGTGTCTTTGCCCTGGTGCCCTTCCCTTCTTCAACAGCCCTCTGTCACCTAGATTGAGGACTCTGTCCGATAAAAGATGACACACTCTGTTAAAAAAAAATCTTACTGGATTGAGGAGTCTAGGCTGAGGGTTCACATTTCTAATGAGCTCCTGGTAATATTGCTGTCTATAAATGATGCTTTGAGTAATAAGGCTGTAGTCTAGCTGGACTCTCATTGAATAGACAAAAGCCAGTGTTTGGAGCTGTGATGTAAATTGGAGCAGCAAAATTTCTCTGTTGTGTTTTAGCTTTCACCTTTGATGATTTTATTTCCTAAAGGAAGTCTTTGAAATTATATTAGTGTCAGCAATGCTTGGCAAAAATGTCCTTCTGCCGCTAATTAATTACTGATTAGGTCAAGGATGTAATCTGTGAAAGTATTCATGACAGTGGGGGAGGATTTACCATTGTTAAACAGGAAGTCATGGAATTTATAAAGATATTTCCTAGTGTTTTCCTGTGACAAATTTTGGAATTATATCTTTAACCTCTAATCTCATTAATTCACCTATACTTGGACCAGGAGGCTGTCGTCAGAATAGAGCAGGTAAACACTCTATGGTTCAAAATAGGGGAGGGTGTACATCAAAGATGTGCCCTATTCTCCACACCTCTTCAATCTATAGTGGAACAGAGACTGGGCTCTCTCTATGAAGAGGAATGTGGCATCAGGATTGGAGGAAAACTCATCAACAGCCTAAGTTAGGAAGATGATAGAACCTTGCTTGCTGAAACTGAGGAGGACCTGAAATGCTGGTTTGCAGAAAGTCAAGGACTGCAGCCTTCAATGAATTGATGCTCGACATCAAGAAAACAAAGATTCTCACCACTAAGCCAGTTGGCATCATCATGATAGACAGTGAAGAGATTGAGACTATTAACAACTTCCACAATCAACACTCTTGGTACTAGGAGCTAGAAAATCTAAAGACAAACTGCATTGGGAAAGTCTGATGCCAGAGACCTCTCCAGAGTACACTGAAGAGCAGTGATGTCAGTCTGAAAACTAAGGTGCTACTGATCCAGGCCCTGGCCTTCACAATTACTTGCTATGCATCAGAAAGCCAGACAATGACTAATGACAATGAATAGATAAATAATGCCTTTGAGCTGTGCTCTGTAGAAAAGTATTGAATATACCATGGATTGCTAGGAGAACAAATAGGTTCTTCCCAGAGTGGTTGAAACCAGGTTGCTCCTTGGAGGCAAGGATTTGGAGGCTCTGTCTGACATACTTTGGGCCTGTTGGCAAGTCCTTAGAGAGGGACATCATGCTTGGGAGGATAAAGGTATAGCACAAGAGAGGAAGACCCAGGGTGAAATGGATTGACATAGTGACTGGAGTAATAGGGGCCAGTGTATCAGAGAAAATCATTTTGGCTCAACTTAGTGCAAATTTCAGAGCTATTGTACATAGGGTTGCTATGAATCTCAAGGGACTTGATGGCATGTTAACAAGGACATTCTCCCAGGCCTTCTGAATATTTGACAATTATCAGACTACAAATGATTTATTTGTCATCTCTCTTTATTTTTTTATTAAATTTTATTAGTTTTAATGAACATTTACAGAGATTTTGGGTTTTCATTCATTCATTGTTGCACTGTTTTCTCCACCCTCATCCCCAGTTCGTTCTTCTTCCCCCCCCCATGTCTGTTTTAATTGTCCAATTGCCACAGTGCTTGTCAAAGCCAGTTCTGATTAATCT
>NW_006400042.1:2816970-2828707 GCF_000299155.1 Elephantulus edwardii | reverse complement strand
GGTTTTAGTCCTAGGTCCATGATCCACCTTGAGTTGGTTTTTGTGTATGGAGTGAGGTGTGGGTCTTGCTTGAGTCTTTTGTAGATATTTTTCCAATTTTGCCAACCCCATTTGTTAAAAAGGCTGTCGTTTCCCCTGTCATCTCTCTTTAAAGACTTCTTTTGTTCTAGCTATTTACTCCCAATGGAAGCCCATGGCAGCAGTTCTTAAATCCATGCTTTTATCCCACTTCAATGAGGTTTTCCTTCTCATGAAAACCTTTCAAAGTAGCACTCTGACCTGTGCTGTCTTTCCTTCTTGTCTTTCTTAGTCTAGAAGCTCCTCTGAAACTTGTTCAGCACCACAGCAGCATGTAAGCATCCTCTGGCAGATGGGTGGTGTTTGAGCCTGAGGTGCATTAGCCAGAATTTGAACCTGGGATTCCTGCTTGGAAGATGAGAATTCTACTGCTCGACAATGACTGCCCATAAAACCAGCTGCTATGGGACCTCTGGCTCAGACAGATCACATTTTTGTCAGTATAGAACCTCTCCATGAAGTTTCCAATGTCTGTTTTGCAGTTTGCCAAACTTTTCTTCTCAGATACCTCTGGGTGGGCTTATTCTTGAGAAAGTCTCCACATTTATGTTAGGAGCTGGTCGTGGTAACATTTTATCACCAGGTATTCCCATTTTGAGTTCTACATTGTGCTGTTACCTTGACTGTTTTTATCTATGTACTGTTTCAAATCCTCTCTCCCTTTTCTACAAATTTAATGCAAGACTCAGCCTTCTGAGGAAACCTCTTCAAGTGGGGTCCCTGGCTCAAGCTACACTGCTGTGTTTTCCTTTCTCTGTGAACATGTCTTTCTTCTTCATTGTAGGTGGCTGTGCCTTCATGTTCTGTAGTTCTCTTATGTGGTTCTTTATGCATATTTCTTTTCATCTGCCCTCTCTATTAGCTGGAATGCACCTGGAAGGAGAGGGATCACTTTTCACACCCTTCTTTTCACACTCCAAAATGCAAGCTGCACACATCTGGGCTAGGATGAATTCATATTAAGTTCTGAGCTTTTGTGTCTGGCACTTTTTTATTTCCCTTAAAGAAACAAAACATAGATATCAAAAAGAGGTGTGCATCCACCTGGTTATTCCTTTACAGAGAAGAAGCAAACGTCCTCAGTTCCAGAAATAAGTCAATTTTAGGTGTTTAGAGTTACTCCATAATATTTGCACATTAAGTGGATGACTAAATTTTAAAAAATGTATTATTTCTGTCTCTGGTTAGAAAACAAGAAACTCACTTTCTACAAAATACAATAATCTTTAAAAAGTAGTCTTGCAAGTAATATAGAATAAACTAAGTTGATGATGTTTAGTATTTCAATTTACACTGACTGCCTAAATTGCTGACATTAAGGACTCACCAAGGTTGTGAAGTTATCGTGTAATTTTTAGGAGAACAGAGAAGAATTATAAAAGTGGTGTTTCATCAGACAGAGTGTCTGTTGTTCAGTTGGTTGTAACTCATACCAGCTCTACACACAGAGGAAGGGAATATGGCCTGGTTCTGTGTCATCCTCACAGTAACCCACGTGCCTGAAACCACAGCTGTGGTTATTATACCTGCCCATCTCACTGACCCTCTATTTCATCAAATATGTAATTTTCCTCTAAAGCTTGCTCTCTACTGATGTTATGTTCAAAGCAAATTAGTTAGAAAACCTTGTGTTGTAACTCGCTGGTGATTTTTCAAGAGTAGATCACCAGGCCTTTCAGCCTAGTCCGCCTAAGTCTTGAAGCATCACTGAAACCAGTCTGTCATGAATGACCTTGCTGGTATTTTAAATTCTGGTGGCTCAGATTCCAGCATCACAGCAACATCCAAGACACCACATTAAAGCAAACTGACAGGTGGGTGATGAATTTCATTGATATACTCCAAATTAAGTGTTGAGATTATTTCCATCAGATCAGTAACTTTTGATGTCTGAGCCAGTGACTGTTAAATATGCTTATGATTGATTTTTTTAAGGTAAATATGAATCAATGCCTTTGAATTGTGGTGGGTGTTGGAAAAGAGTCTTGGACATACCATGGACTCCTGAGAAAGTACAGGTCTGTCTTGGAGAGGGTGAAACCAATTTCCTCCTTGGATGCTAGGATTTTGAAGCACCATCACACATACTTTGGGCATGTGGCCAGAAGGAATTGGCCCTTAGAAAAGGACATATTGCTCAGAAGGGTGGAGGTACAGTACAGTTGAGGAAGACCCTGAATGAGATGGATTAATACAGTAACTAGACAATGTGTGTAAGTGTGTCAGAGTCAATGAGAATGGCTCAGGACAGGATAAGTTTCAGAGCTGTTGCACATAGGGTTGCTATTAGTTGCAGATGACTCAAGGGCACATAACAATAAAAACAAAATAGGCATTTTTTAAAAAAATTTACATTGGTTTGCATACAAAGTTTGTATACATTGGGTTTCACACTGTCCTTCATTCACATTATGGTTCTTTTACTCATTGTTGTTATGTGCCGTTGAGTTGCTTACGACTCATAGTGACCCTATATATAATAGCTCTTAAACCTGCTCTATCCTGTGTCAACTTTACTGTCTCTGATACACCTACTTTTATTACCCCAGTCACTGAATCAATCTAGCTTATCGAGTTTTCCTGTTCCTCCACCTTTCTCCGTTCCTCCACCTTTCTAAGCATGTTGTCCCTCTGCAAGGACTGGTCCCTCCTTGCAAATGCCCAAAGTATGTCAGACAAAGCCTCAGAATCCTTGCCCCAAAGGATCAGCTCGGTTTCACCCTCTCTAGGATAAACCTCTTTGTTTTCCTGTCAGTCCATTGTATGTGTATTCAATACTCTTCTTCAGTATCACAGCTCAAACGCATCAATTCTCTTTTTTTCATCCCTAGTCATTTTCCAGGTTTCTGACACATAGCAAGCAATTGCAAACTGAGGTCATTGCTCTTCAGTACTCTAGAGAGGGCCCTGACAGCCGACTTTCCCAATGCAATTTGTCTTTTGATTTCCTGACTGCTGGTACCAAGAGTATTGATTGTGGAGCCAAGCAAATGGAAGCTGTTGATAGTCTCAATCTTGTCACTCTCTATCATGATGATGCCAATTAGCCCAGTGGTGAGAATCTTTGTTATCTTGATGTTGAGCTTCAGCAAACAGTGAAGGCTGTAGTCCTTTACTTTCTGCAGCAAGCATTTCAGGTCCTCCTCAGTTTCAGCAAGCGGAGTTGTGTCATTTGTATAATGCAGATCATCTTCCACATTCCTCCTCATACAGCCAGACTCATGTTTTATGAAATCAATCGCCAATAAATCATGCCCATCATTACCCTGTCTTTCTAGATCCTCCCTGGATCTTTTCCATTTCCTTTCTCTCTCCCCCTCCACCCACCAAATTGTGCAACCCTATGATTTCCCTCTTACCCTTCTCATCTTATCTTCCCTCTTCTTTCCCCCCTTGAATATCCATATATGTTTTACTACTTATCCTATGATTGATTTGTAAATGTTCTGAACTGTGTAAAAAAGATTTAACCTTTTTTTTTTGAAGTTGAACACATACTTACTAATCTTGACAATCTTAATGTAGTAGAATTATAAATACTTTTCAGAAAAATATCTGAATTCTCTTGACTTACATTAGTCATATCTACAACGTCTGTAGCTTTCTATATTACAACAGTGGGAGAATGCAGAAATTATCCTATAACAAGTAGAAATGTGACTCTGGTAACAAAACAGGTTTCCTTAAGTCTCATTCATTATATTTATTTTGACTTGTTACTCATCCTTAAGTATGCATTTTCAAGATAAAGTGTGTACTTTCAGGAGTGACTGGGACCTATGTGGGTGACTGGTTGTGGATTCCCTTGCTTCCTTCTGGGTTTCCCTTCTGAGTTGCTGTAAAAGCCTTGATAGAAATCAAAGAGCCCCTTTTTGTGGTGCTAATGAAGCACAGGAAGTGTGAGGCTGAACACTGTGTGTCAAATGCATTAATTGTTGGTTACCCAATGTGGACAGTGTGGGCTGGAGCTCCCCAATTAAAACAAGCTTGGAAGGAGTGGCATCCACTTCCATAATAGTTTTGCCTCCAGAAACCCTATGAACCTCGAGAGAGGATGAAAGACACACAAGTGTTGAGGACTGACTCGACGCCACTTAACAACAACAATAACAACAACAACAACAGTGAAGCACAGGAAGTGATTAATGGCATGTGGTGTACAGTATTGGGCAGGAATTGCGGTTTGAAGGAGGTCTAACTCTGGGACTGCACTTTATATTCCCTGATAGACAGACTCAAGAATTCTCTAGAAAAACCTCCCAAGAGGGCCTTCATGCTCAAGCCACCTTGGTGACTGTGGGAAATCCAGAGGCTGTGATGAACAATATGTAAGGATGTCCCAACTTGCTGGCTGATTTGCTATGAAATTGTAGACCAACTTTGCTCTAGAAGACTGTTTATTTGTGTTTTATTAACTATGCAAAGGCATTTGACTCTGTGGATCATAATATATTATGGCTAATATTGAGAAGAATGAGAATCCCAGAACATTTAATTGTACTCATGCAAAGCCTATACCTAGAACAGTAAGATGTCAACCAAATGGAGTGAAGAAACACTGCATGGTTTAAAATCAAGAAAGGTATGCATCAGGGCTGTATCCTTTCTCCATACCTGGACAGTCTGTATGATGAAAGATCATTTGAGAAGCTGGACATTAAAAAAAGAAATGTGTATCAGATTGGAGGAAAACTCATAAACAGCCTGCATTATGCATATGACACAAACATACTTGCTGAAAATGAAGAAAAAATGGAATTGCTTGCTGTAGAAGATCACATACTACAATTTTCAATATTGATTACATCTCGACATCAAGAAAACAAAAATCACTGGGCCAATAGGCAGCATCATGATGTTGTTACATATCATAGAGCCAACTATGTCTCATAGCAACCCTATGCACAATAGCTCCTAACTCTGCCCTATCTTAAACCAATCTTACTATCTTTTACACACCTATCTCTTTATCCCAGTTTCTATGTCAATTTGTCTCATCTGGGGTTTTGCTTTCTTGCACTGTTCTCCTGTCTTCCAAGCATGATGTCCTTCTCCAAACTCTGGTCCCTCTTTGCCATATCACCAAAGTAGGTGAGACAGATCTTAAAATTCTTGCTTCCCAGGAACAACTTGGTTTCACTCTTTCTAGGACAGATCTGTTTGTTCTATTGGCATTTTGTGGTAAGTTCAGTAATTTTCTCCAGCACCACAACCCAAAGGCATCAAATTCTCACTCTGTCATCTTTGGTCATTGTCTAGCTCTCTGATGCATAGAAAAATCTTTGAAGGTCATGGTCTAGATCAGGTACACCTTAGTCTCTAGACTGACATGATTGCTATTTAGCTCTCTGAAGAGATCCCTGATAACATATTTTCCTAAAGCAATTAGTCTCTTGATTTCCTGACTGCTAATGCAACAGGTGTGATTGTGGAGCTGAGCAAGCTAAGATTGTTAGAAATTTCAATCTCTTCTCCATCTGTCATGGTGTTAATTGACCCAGTGGTGAGAATAATTGTTTTCTTTTTTTTTCCGGGTTAGGGAATGAAACCCCTTCCAATTTATTCTCTGGTATACTGTGTTTGTTTTTTTTTAATTTATTATTAATTTCAATGAAAATTTACAGAGACTTTGGATTTCCATTCATTCATTGTTGAACTTTTCTCCCCTCTGAACTACTCCCCTAGTACCTACCCTCTTGGAAAAGTAAAAGAAAAATTCTTTCATTGTTTTACTATCCCTCTCCCCAGGTCCACTCCACTATACAGCCATCACTCTGGACTCCTGTCATAACAAAAATACCTCATAATTTTCCCTCTTAAACAGTTTTCTCCCTCATTTGTTTCAATGCAATATACATTATTAAACCAATACTTCTCAGTCTCATCCCAACTCCGAGGTCAGTCCTGCTTTACAACAATTGCACCATGCAGTATTTGTCCTTTGCGACTGAGATACTTCACTCAGCATAATGTCCTCCAGGCTCACCCATTTTGAGTAATAAATATTGCATGAGTTCCTTGTTTTTCAATGCAGCATAGTATTCCATTGTGTGAATATACCATAGCTTTACAATCCATTCGTTTGTTGATAGGCACCTGGGTTGTTTCCAACTCCTTGCTATTGTGAACAAAGCCACGATAAACATGGGTGTACATATATCTGCTTGGATGTCAGTTATGGTCTTTTTGGGGTATATTCCCAGTAGTGGAATTGCTGGGTCAAATGGTATCTCTATTTGCAACTTTTTAGAAAGCGCCACACTGCCTTCCACAGTGGTTGCACCATTTTACACTTCCACCAACAGAAAATAAGGGTTCCAGTTTCTCCACAACCTCGCCAGCATTTGTTGCTTGCTGTTCTGTTAAATTTTGAAATTCTGACTGGGTGAGATGATATCTCATAGTTGTTTTGATTTGCATCTCCCTTAGAGCTAGGGATTTTGAACATTTCTACACGAGCTTGCTAGCCATGAAGATGTCTTCTTCAGTGAAGTGTCTGTTCATATCCTGTGACCATTTTTCTATTGGATTATTTGCCTTTACCTTGTTGTGGTGCTCAAGTATTTTAATAAGTCCCTTATCTGATATGTCATTACCAAATACTTTTTCCCATCGGTGGCTTCCCTTTTTAGGCTGGTGGAGAAGTTTTTGGATGTGCATAGGGATTTGATTCTTAGAAGGTCCCATTCATCTATTTTATCTTCTCCTGGTTGTATGTTTTTCAGGATACTTGGAAGACTATTTATGTTGTGGATTTGGACTTTTAGCGTTCTTCCAAGCTTTTATTTAATGAAGATTACAGCCCTTGGTTTTAGTCCTAGGCCCATGATCCACCTTGAGTTGGTTTTTGTATATGGAGTGAGGTGTGGACCTTGCTTGAGTCTTTTGCAGATACTTTTCCAATTTTGCCAACACCATTTGTTAAAAAGTCTGTCATTTCCCCACTTAACTGATTTCATCGCCTTGTCAAAAATCAGTTGACCATAGGTAGATGGGCTGATTTCTGGGTTCTCAATTCTATTTCATTGATCTATGTGTCTCTCATTGTACCAGTACCATGCTGTCTTAACCACCACGGCAGTGTAGTAGGATTTGAAATCAGGGAGTGCGATGCCTCCTACTTTTCTTCTATTTTTAAGGAGTGTTTTGCTTATTCGGGGCTTCTTTCCATTCCAAATGAAACTGGAGATTACCTTTTCCATCTCGTTGAAGATTGGGATTGGTATTTGTATTGAAACTGCATTAAATGTGTAAATTGCCTTTGACAGTATTGCCATTTTCACAATATTGAGTCTTCCTATTTATGAGCAAGGGATATTCTTGCACTTCTCCAGGTCTCTTTTTATTTCTTATAGTAATGTTTTGTAATTATCTTTGAATAATTTTTTGTAATTCCCTTTGTACTTCTGGTTAAATTTACTCTCAAGCATTTAATCTTGTGATTAGCTATGGTGAATGCTATTATATTTCTTACTTCCGGCTCTGTATTTGCTTTGTCACTGTAGAGAAATCCAACTGATTTTTGTATGTTGATCTTGTATCCTGCTACTTTGCTGGATTGGTCAAGTATGTCCAATAGTTTTCTTGCTGAGTCCTTAGGGTTTCCTAAGTATACTATCATATCAACTGCACAGAGAGATAATTTTACCTCCTCTTTGACACTTTGGATACCTTTTATTCCCTTCTCTTGTCTTATTGCTATTGCTGAGACTTCCAATGCAATATTGAATAAGAGAGGTGATAGTAGGCATCCTTGCCTAGTTCTTGTTCTTAAAAGGAATGCCTTTAACTTCTCTCCATTGAGAACAATGTTGGCTCTCAGGTTTACATACATACTTTTTTACTCTGTTAAAGAAATTCTCCTCTAATCCTATTTTGTTGAGTGTTTTAATCAGGAAAGGGTACTGGATTTTGTCAAAGGCTTTTTCTGCATCAATTGATAGGATCATGTGGTTCTTGTTCTTTGCTTTGTTAATGTGATGTTTTCCTTATGTTGAACCATCCTTGCATACCTATTATGAATCCCACTTGGTCATGATGGACTATTTCTTCAATGTATTGTTGCATTCTATTGGCCAGTATTTTATTCAGGATTTTTTGCATCTATGTTCATGAGAGATATTGGCCTATAGTTTTTTATTTTGGTGGTGTCCTTTCCTGGCTTTGGTATCAAGGATATGTTTGCTTCATAAAATGAGTCTGGGAGAATTCCATCTTTTTCTATTTTCTGAAATAATTTGTGTAGAATTGGTGACAGTTTTCTGAATTTTTTGTACAATTCACTTGTAAAACCATCAGGTCCAGGGCTTTTTTTTTTGGTTGGAAGTTGTTGTATTACCTTTTCAATTTCTTCTTTTGTAATGAGTCTGCTCAGATGTTCAATTTTGGTTTGTGTCAGTTGAGGTAGGTTGTGCATTTCTAAGTATTTGTCCATTTTCTCTAGGTTTTCATATTTGTTTGAGTACAGTTCTTCATAATATTTTATTGTTAGCTTTTTTATTTTAGTTGGTTCTGTTTTGATGTTGCCTAATTCATCTCCATTGGGATTCTCTCTGTCTTCTTCTTTTGTTTTGGGAGTTTTGCTAGTGGTTTGTTGATTTTATTGACCTTTTCTAAGAACCAACTCTTAGTTTTGTTGATGGTTTCAATTGTTTTTCTGTTTTCTATTTCATTTATTTAGAGGGTGTCAGGTTTCCTTGTTCTTTTTCAATTGCTGGAGATCTTAGGTTAGAAAGTCAATGATCAGTTTTTCCTACCTTTTGATGTGTTTGCTTATTGCTAGAAATTGACCTCTGATTACTATTTTGGATATTTCCCAGAGGTTTTGGTAAGTGGTGTTTTCATTGTCATTTGTTTCAAAAAATTTTTCTGTTTCATTTTTTACTTCTTCTAGTGCCCAGTGATGTTCAAGCAAGGTGTTGTTCAGCTTCCAAATGTATGTTTTTTTCTCCTTTATCATCCTATTATTAATTTCTAATTTTGTAGCATTATGGTCTGAAAAGATGCTTTGTATTATTTCTATGTTTTTTAATTTACTGATGCTTGCCTGGTGACCTAGAGTGTGATCTATTCTGGAGAATGTTCCATGCACAGTTGAGAAGAAGGTATACTGTGCTTTTGGGGGGTGCATTAGCCTATAAATATCTATGAGGCCAAATTGATTTATTGTGTGGTTTAATTCTTCAGTATCTGTAGAGTGTTTTTCTGGTAGTTCTATCTTTTCTTGAGAGGGGTGTACTGAAGTCTCTAAGTACAATAGTAGTGTTTGCTATATTTTCCCCCACCCTTTTCCTTTTAGTCTTTCTTTAGCTTAATTTTTCAGGAGTGTCTCTTGTAGATAACATATTGATGGGTTTTGTTTTTTTACCCAATCTGCTACTCTTTTTCTCTTCAGCGGTGCATTCAATGTGATTATTGAGAGGCTAGGTTTTATTGCTTTTTTGCCATCATTGTGTTGAGTTCTTTTTGGTGTTGTTGCTAGTGTCTTCGGACCATGCAGCTTTCTGTAGTATGTCTGTAAAAAGGACATCTTTGAGACTTTCCTGCCATGCTGGTCTTGTTTTTACAAACTGTCTTAGGTTTTGCTTTTCTGGGAATATCTTGATCTCTCATATTTGATGGATAATTTTGCTTGGTACACCATTCTTGGTTGACAGTTGTGTTCTTTGAGTGTTTGATCTATGTCCTTCCACTCTCTTCTTGCTTGCATGGTTTCTGCTGAGTAATCGACACTTAATCTTATCTGTTCTCCCTTATAGGTTACCCTTTGTTTCTCCCTTGCTGCTTTCAGGATTCTCCCCTTATCTTTGGTTTTGGCAAATTTAACTATGATAGGTCTTGATGTTTTTCTTTTGGGGTCTAACCTATATGGTCTTCGCTGAGCTTCTTAAATATATATTCTCTCATTCTTCATTATGCCTGGGAAGTTTTCCTCTATTAATTGTTCCACAACTTTTTCAGTGCCTTTACTTGCTTCTTCCTTTTCTGGGATTCCAATGATGCGCATGTTATTTCTCTTGATGGTGTGCCACGTTAGTCTTAGGTTTTCTTCTTTTTCCTTCTTTTTTGAGTCTGCTTTTTGTTCTAGAAGATCAGTGGTGATGATTCTGTCTTCAATTTCACTGGTTCTGTGTTCCATCTCTTCAACTCTGCTCATGTGACCCTCCATCATGTTGACAGCCTCTGAAACATTGGACCTTATATTTTGAGTAGTGGTTTTTGTTTTTCCAGTGCCGCTAATGCCTCACTTGTTTTCTTAGCATTGTTCTGCATTGGGGGTTTTTTGTTTTTTCTTTTATTTCAGTAGAAAATATTTTAATTTATTAAATCATATACAATATGAGAGTGAATTAAAGTTAGTGAAAACTAAAACTATATTTATCATGTCAAGATTTTATGAAGAGATTTCAATGAAGACATAGTGGATCCTACTAATTCAGTCACCAATTCAGTAAATTTAATAAAGTTAACCATTTTACATTGGGTATACAGACATAAACTGACAGCTGAAAAATATACTTACTGAGACCTATTATTCTACTTATCTACTTGCCAGTTGTTTTTAAGATATTTCTATACTAGTTCTCTAATTTTAGATATAGAGATTGTAACAATGAGCTTAAGTGTACCAGGGATGGTGAAGAAGGCACAGAAGAGGATGTGATTCATATCTGCTGTTCATCGGGTAGCTGTGAGTCATAGTTGTCTCGATAGCATCTAACAATAGAACATCAATTTTTAATGTAGTGTTGTAAACAATCAGTTGATATTCTTTTAATATTTTGGGGAATTTAGTTGCAGCTTTAGAGAATATACATGTTTTTGGTTTTGTTGTTCTTGTTGTTTTTGCTTCTTAGTCACTTTTTAGTGAGATGGACAGACACAGTGACCACAGTAACAGTCTTACTTATACACACTGACCATGATGAAGATTGCACAGGACTGCAATATTTGTCCTTTTGCGACTGAGATATTTCACTCAGCATAATGGCCTCCAGGCTCACCCATTTTTAATAATATTGAATGAGTTCCTTATTTGTCAATGCAGCATAGTATTATATTGTGTGAATATACCACAGCTTCTCTATCCATTCGTTTGTTGATGGGCACCTGGGTTATTTCCAACTCCTTGCTATTGTGAACAGAGCCACGATAAACATGGGTGTGCATATATCTGCTTGAATGTCAGTTATGGTCTCTTTGGGATATATTCCCAGTAGTGGAATTGCTGAGTCAAATGGTATCTCTGCAACTTTTTGAGAAAGCGCCATACCACCTTCCACAGTGGTTGCACCATTTTAAACCCCCACCAACAGTGAATAAGGGTTCCAGTTTCTCCCCAACCTCGCCAGCATTTGTTGCTTGCTGTTCTGTTAAATTTTGCTATTCTGACTGAGGTGAAATTATATCTCATAGTTGTTTTGATTTGCATCTCTCTTAGAGCTAGGGATTTTGTACATTTCTTCATGTGCTTCTTGGCCATCTGAATGTCTTCTTTGGTGAAGTGTCTATTCACATCCTGTGCCCATTTTTCTATTGGATTATCTCCCTTTATCTTGTTGTGCTGCTCAAGTATTTTATAAATTCTAGATATAAGTCCCTTATCTGACAGGTAATTACAAAATACTTTTTCCCAGTCTGTGGCTTCCCTTTTTACCCT
>NW_006400042.1:2806121-2813321 GCF_000299155.1 Elephantulus edwardii | reverse complement strand
GCACATTTCATTGTATTGTTTTGCTTTGTCATTCCGAGCTGCCTTTTGGAATCTTCTGTTCAGCTCTTTAGTATCTTGAATTTTCCCCTGTGCTTTGGTTTTCATATTTGTTTGCGTATAATTTTTCATAGTACTCTAATGTTAGCTTTTTTATTTTCATTGATTCTGTTGTGATGTTGCCTGACTCATCTCTTATTTGCATTATTTGTGTTTTTTCTTTCTTTTCCTTTGTGAGTTTTGCTAATGGTTTGTTGATTTTATTGACCTTTTCAAAGAACCAACTCCTAGTTTTGTTAATAGTTTCGATTGTTTTTCAGTTTTCTATTTCATTTATTTCTACTCTAATTTTTATAATTTCGGGATTTTTTAGAGGATGTTGGGTTTTCTTGCTGCTCTTTTTCAATTCGCTGAAGATGTTGAGTTAAAGAATCAATGGTTAATTTTTCTTGCCTTTTGCTCTGTTTGCTTATTGCTATAAATTGACCTCCAATTACTGCTTTGGCTGTTTCCCAGAGGTTTTGGTAAGTGGTGTTTTCATTGTCATTTGTTTCAAGAAACTTTCTAATTTTATTTTTTATTTCTTCTAGTACCCAGTCGTGTTCAAGCAAGGAGTTGTTCAGCTTCCAAATACATGTTCTTTATTTTGTAGCATTATGGTCTGAAAAGATGCTTTGCTTTGTGTTATTTCTATGTTTTTGAATTTATTGATGCTTGCCTTGTGTCCCAGAATGTGATCTATTCTAGAGCATGTTCCATGTACATTGGAGAAGAATGTATACTGTCTTTTTTGGGGGTGCATTAGGCTGTAAATATCTATGAGGTCAAGTTGATTTATTGTATGGTTTAATTCTTCAGTATCTTTGTTGAGTTTCTTTCTGGTAGTTCCATCTTTTCTTGAGAGGGGTGTATTGAAGTCTCCAAGTATTATAGTAGTGTTGTCTATTTCCTTTTTCAGTTTTGTTAATGTTCGTTTTATGTATTTTGCAGGTCTTTCATTTGGTGCATAGATATTTATTATTGTTATGTCCTTTTGTTCTATTGACCCTCTCAGCATTACGTAATGACCTTCCTTGTCCTTTGTGATGGTTTTTACATTGATGGTTGTCTCCATGGTGTGCCTTTCTGTGCTGACTCAGAATTGTACTGTCCATGGCTGTTGTTGTGTTGTATTAAGGGGTCTCTAGTGGCCCTGGAGCACCTCCAGGGGGTGCAGGGTTGTGGCAAGGCCACCAGGGTGCACAAAAATTGTGGGGGTGCAGGATGGTGGTGGGGTGGTGTCCCTGGACACGGTGCTGTGGCAGGGATGGGGAGGTGCAGGGCTTGGGCAGCGCTGGGAGTTAGGGGTTGCAGTCTGTTCCCAGATATTAAGCTGCCAAGTCACCAGTCCTCAGCAAATAAGACTTACTGCCTGCATTGTTTTTTTGAGATCCTCCTGTTTTTTGCTTGTAGTATCCTGTAGTTCTTCAAGTTTGTCTTTTATCCATTGAATATATTAAATCATTCTTTTTTTTAAATTCTGTGTCAGAAAATTCCATCAGACTTTCTAGCTTCAGGAAATCCACTGATACTGTGTCACCCTTTGGGGGTGACTTCTTGCTTTGCTCTTGTGTATTGTGTGGGATAACTTGCTTTATTTAAGACACTGATATGTTCTTGATCTGAAAACAATTCTCTAGAGATCAGTTGGGCAGCTAACCCACTTGTCTGTTTCTATGAACTTCTGACTTCAGGGAAATGTCAGTTCAGAGCCTTTGAGAGCAACCTCTTGTTGGTAAGATAGGTCAAGATGCTCCTGATTAAAGACAAGTTGATTGACCAGATGTGTAGGCACTGGTGTGGAGCCAAATGGGGTGAGGCAGGCATAGTATCGGGGTGATCACAAGGGCAGGTCAAACACTTGGGGGACCTCAGTTGGACCTTAGCTGTCTGGGTGTGCTCCTTATTGAGGTCCCTACTCAAATTCCCGCTGTCCGTTTCCCACCCAGTGGTTTTCACTCAGTGGCTCCTTCCCAGTGGCACAGGTGCCCTCATGCAGCAGCCCCTGTCCAAGCAAGGTCCTGGGTCCAACAGTACCCGAAAAATCAGAGTCAAATTCCCAGCTACTCTCTAGCCTCTGGTTGGTCTGCAGAGTCCACAAAAGTTCAGACAGATTACCACTGGCTCCCTCATTCCTGGGCAGTCAGCGTGGCCCAAAAGAGCTCAGCCAAATTCCCCACCAGTGGGCACACGCTTGGGTGCTCTCCCAGGTAATTGGCAGTGCCCCAGAAAACCCAGTCAGGATCCTACTGGTCTTTCTCCTGCCAGATTAGTCCCACAGCAGTTCAGCTGGTGGCTCTGACCAATGGCTGGATCCATGGCATGGCTTTGTGGTCCTGTAGCTCCAGAAGGCACTGCTGCAACAAAAGTTTTGATTCTAAATCCTACTGTTCACAGCTTGTCACATTGGTTGTTCTCTGTGCATCATGAAGGACTGTCTAGTGGCCCTTGGGGTTTATGGGTGGGGTCACACAATGGTGGGCCACATGGGGGTCATGCAGTGGCAGGCCATTGCTTACCTGGGATCACATGGCATCCAGGGATGGTTGGTTGTTCCTCAGGGTCAAGCAGCAGCCGGCAGTCACTCCTCTTGGATCACGCAGTGGCCAGCAGGCAGTTGCTCTTCCGGGGTCTCATGGAGGCTGGGGGCAGTCAGTTGCTCTCTGGAGTCACAAGGTGGCGGGTGGTTGCTCCCTACTTGCTCCTGGTGGGTGGGTTCCACGGTGGCTTGGCTGGTGTCTTTTGCTGGGACTCAGCTGTCCTGTGTGTGGTTCAAATTCCAGTTCTCCGGCTGCCCTGGGTTCTGGCTGCGCTGGAGAATCATTGTTTTCCTGATGTCAAGCTTCAATCCATATTGAAGACTATAGTCCTTGATCTTTTGCAGCAAATGCTTTATGTCTTCCCCAGTTTCAGCAATCAACGTTGTGTTATCTGCATGATGTAGGTTGTTGACTATGCTTCTTCCAATTCTCTTTGTAAAGTCCAGTCTTCTGAATTATCTTTTCCATATATAAGGGAGACAGGACACATCCCTGATGCAATATTTTCCTGATTTTTAACCATTCAGTGTTTTCTTGCTCTGTTCTGATGACTACTTCCTGGCACAAGTAAAGGTTTCACATGAGCACAATCAAGTGTTCTGGAACTTCCATCCTTTCGAGGTTAGGCACAATTTGTTGTGATCCATACAGTCAAATACCTTTGCATAGTCAATGACACACATGTAGACATTCCTCTGGTACTCTCTGCTTTCATCCAATATCCATCTGACATTGGCTATGATGACCCTCATGCCATAGCTTCTTATAAATCCAGCTTGTATTTCTGGTAGTTCTCTGATGATGTACTATTAGAGCCATTTTGGATGATCTTTAGTAGGATTTTGCTTGTGTGTGATATTAGAGATATTGTTCAATAATTTCCACATTCTGTTGCATTACCTTTTATTGGAGTGGGAATAAATATGGATCTCTTCCAGTCAGTTGGCCAGATGGTTGCTCTCCAGATTTCTTGGAACAACTTGGTAAGCATGTCTAGGGCTGCATCTGTTTGTTGAAATGTGTCAATTGATATGCTTGTTTAGATGCTTCCTGGAGAAAATATTCCCTAATAGCAGAATTTTTAAATTTCTTATCTCCTTATGTCTTGACTTCTGGTTCCAAGGATGTTGCCTGTAGACCCACTAGAGATGAAATAAATATTTAGAGAGTGGTTTAAAAATTCAACTCATAAGATTGAGTGACTTGCTGTCCATTGAACGATTTGTTCAGCTTATGGTCTTCCTGGAAGAGCCAGCCTGTGAAATGGACAAAATTTTACTTACACAGGTAGCTCATCCCACAAAGGTACAGAGACTTGTACACCAATGTTCATAGCAGTGTTATTCACCATCGCAAGAACATGGAAAAAGCCCAAATGTCCAAATACAATGGAATGGATTGAGAAATTATGGTACATTCACACAATGGAATACTATGCAGCATGCAGGAGCAATGATTTTGTAAATTACTACCTAACTTTGAAGGGACTGGAGAACATTATGCTAATTGAACTAATTAAGTCTGTCTCATAAATACAAATACTGTATAAGACCATTAGTATAGAACAAATACAAGGATCCAAGGTGGAGAGGGGGGAGCAGCTTAATCATAGAGGGGTACTTAATCGTAGCATAAAGCAATTTGATGGATCGAGAGAGGGGTGAGAAAATGAAAGGGGATTCAGTGTGAAAAATAATGTTTATGAACTTGGTAAGTAAACCAGTATAAAAGGAAAAATAAAAAAGAGAGAGAGAGACAGGAGGAAGGAACTATCTAAAAGAGCTGTAATATGGCCTATGCAATGGCAAGAGACCTAGATAGAAGCCCATGACAAACATAGTAAATAGAAACATCAGAGAAATTGAGATAGCAATGTGCACAATGGGAACCAGATTGTCAGATTACAATAGTAAACAAGCTGACTGCGTACCTCTGGGCAAGATGTCACCAACAAAGCTGGACACTTCATGAAGTAGAAACACCAGCCACACAACCAGAGTCAGAGCTGAATTGTCCTGCCTTTGACAACCACAAATAGCCTGGCTTTCTAATAACCATATCCCTAAAGCCAAAAAGGGGCCAGATATAAAGGCAAAGAAGAGATCAAGAGAAGGCCTGTCCTGGGGAACTGAGTGGGGGTGGCACAAGCCTGAGAAAGAACAGTATGCCTGCATAGCAGAGAGCATTTGAGAAAACTGTACTGATTAGAAGCTGTCACACATTGAACAAGGGAGAAATACTCTCTGAACCTCCTATGTGCTACCCGATCTTCATCCTGCGTGCTCCTTTTCCTTCCAAGTTGATCCTGATCCTGAGTTTACCGTCTGTAACACAACTGTTCATTCTGTGTGGCCACTGAAATGAATCCTGAAATCCAGCAAAGAAGTATAGCGCCCTGAGTAACGGCTGGTGTCTGAAAAGATAAAGAAGTTGGAGAACAGAGATATGGCTGTGTTCTGTTTTACAGAAATCAGCTTTGTGCTGATGCTGGTTCTTATTTCTCAAGAAGTCAGACGAGCCTTGACACTAAAGCCTTGCTTTTCAGTGCTGGGTAGTAGTCCACTGTGTGAATATACCATGGCTTCTCCAACCATTTGTTAGTTGATGGGCACTTGGGTTGTTTCCATCTCTTTACTATAATGAGCAATAAAGCAATAAACACAGGTGTTCATATCTCTGTTTGAGTGGAGGCTCTGGCTTCTTCAGGGTATATTTCCAGTAGTGGAATTGCTGGGTCAAATGGTATTTCTACTTCGAACTTTTTGAGAAAGCACCATACTGTCTTCCATAGTAGTTGCACCATTTTACAATCCCACCGACAGTGGATAAGGGTTCAAATTTCTTCACAACTTTGCCAACATTCGTTTGCTATCTGTTGAATTTTGCTATTCTTACTTTGGTGAAGTGTCTGTTCATATCCTGTGCCCATTTTGCGATTGGATTGTTCACCTTTATCATGCTATGGTGCTGGAGTATTCCATAAATTCTAGATATAAGTCCCTTATCAGACATGTCATTGCTAAATATTTTTCCCAGTCTGTGGCTTTCCTTTTTACACTGTTATAGAAGTTTTTGATGTGCACAGGAATTTGATTCTTAAAAGGTTTCATTCTTTTATTCTTTCCTGGTTGTAGGTTTTTCAGGATGCTTGGAAGACTGTTCATGTTGTGGATTAGGGCTTCCAGAGTTCTTCCAAGCTTTTCTCTAATGAAGTTTATAGTCCTTGGGTTTTACTCCTAGGTCCTTGCTCCAGTTTGAGTTAGGTTTTTGTGTTGGTGTGAAGTGTGGATCTTCTTGAGTTTTCTACAGATAATGTTCCAATTTTGCCAACACCATTTGTTAAAGAGGCTTTCATGTTCCCACTTAACTGATTTCATCTCCTTATCTAAAATCAGTTAACCATAGGTTGATTCTTTCAGAGCAGCTTGAACTTTCCCCTTCATCACTGCAGGCTCTTGCTTACATGTTGTTTCATTAAATTCTTCTGTGTCCATAAATTACTTTCAGTACAATTACTCTGTATATTCTTTCCATCTTCTTTTAATGCTTTCTGGATCATTTAATTTTCTGCCAAAAAATACTTAAGCATTGCAACGCAAAAATAAAATTTGTTCTTGAGTTCTTTTAGTTTAAGAAATGCTGAGCACTGTAGAACAGGACTGACATCGGGATTTGGGGGAGACTCAGACAGATGGGATAAATAATGTATACTGCATTGAAACAGATGAGGTAAAAAACTGTTTAAAAGGGATATGTGATTGGGTATTATTTTCATGACAGGAGTCCAGAATGAAGGCTGCATAGTGGAGTGGACCTGGGAGTAGGGATTGTAAAACAGTGAAAAAAATTTTCTTGTACTTTTCAAAGAGAGGAGTGTACTGGGGGGGGAGGGGGGTAAAGGGAGAAAAGTGCAACAATGAACGAATGGAAATCCAAAGTCTCTGTAAATTTTCCTTAAAATTAAAAAAAACCACCATAGGCATGAAAAAAAAAATGCTGAGCGAGTTCGGCCCCTCTGATTTTCTGACTTCAGTTCTTTTCACCTTTAACTATAATACTTGACTTTGTCTTCCCACTTGCTCTTTGAAACCTACTGTTCAACTCCTTAATATCTTGTTTTCTTCCCTTTGCTTTGCCTTACTGGTGCTCTAGTGCAATATTCAGAGTCTCTTCTGACATTCATCTTGGTCTTCCCTTCTTCCTCTTTCTTTGTAATGGCCCTCTGCATTCTTCCTGGATGACATTCTTGATATCCTCCCACAGCTCATCTACTCTTGGCTCATTAGTGTTCAAAGCCTCAAACATGTTCTTGAGATGGTTTTGAAATTCAGGTGGGATAGACTCAAGGTTAAATTTTGGTTCCAGTGAATTTGGCTTCCTTTTCCTTATCTTCAGCTTGAACTTGTAAATGAGTATTTGGGGGGTCTGTTCCACAATCAGCACTTGACCTAGTTTTCATTGCTGATTTGAGCTTCTCTGAAGGAAATAGCAAAAAATAAGTCCCCGGGAATAGATGGTATACCAATTGAAGTATTTCAGATAACAAATGTTGCCCTGGATGTGCTCACCAAGTTGTGCCAAGAAATCTGGAGAACAACCACTTGGCCAACTGACTGGAAGAGAT
>NW_006400042.1:2795757-2804986 GCF_000299155.1 Elephantulus edwardii | reverse complement strand
GGAGGGCGGAGGGACAGCGCAGGAGGGGAAGACCCTCTATGAGATGGATTGATTCGGTGACTGGGGTAATCGGGATGGGTGTGTCAGAGGCAGTGCAGTTGGCGCAGGATAGAGCAGGTTTTAGGGCTGTTGTGCATAGGGTCGCTATGAGTCGAAAACGACTCAACAGCACATAACAACAACAACAACAACCAAGCCAAAGGTGGGTGATCTTAATCTGTGGCCCTCAGGCCTGGTTTTCATTGTTTTTGGTCAAATACTCTTCTAAGTTGTATAGCACTGTTCGGTCCATTTGCTGTACAGAGGTAACTTGTGGTTGTTAAACACTGTGGCACTGATGTGTCAAATGCCATAAAGGTTACCCATGGAGGATGGTGTTTAGTAGAGCTCTCCAGTTAAAACAAACTTGGAAGCAGGAATGGCATCCACTTCTAAACTAGCTTGCCTTCCAAAACTCTAGGAACTTGGAGAAATGATGAATGTTATACAAATGTTCATGTCTTTCATTCATAGGGTCGCTATGAGTCATCTATGATTCATCAGCAATTAACAACAACAACAAAGAGAGAGCTCTGTTAGCCTAGTGGGGAAAAAAGTTATCATATCAAGCCAAAGGTGGGTGATTTTAATCTGTGGCACTCAGGCCTGGTTTTAATTGGTTTTGGTTAAACATTCTTCTAAATGGTATAGCACTGGTTTGTCCATTTGCTGTACAGAGGTAACTCATGGTTGTTGTGATCCTAAACACTGTGACATTGATGTGTCAAATGTGATAATTGTTACCCATTGTGGACAGTGTTTGGTGGTGCTCCGTGATTAAAACAAACTTAGGAGCAGGAGTGGCATCCACTTCCGAAATAGCTTGCCTCCAGAAAGTCTATGTACTTGGCGAAACAGTGAAAGTTATACAAGGGGCAACTTTTCTTTGGGTGATGAGAACAATGGTTGTCTTAGGAATTCCGTAACAGAGTCTACCATATGTGCTGTGGTGAAGAGGTCACCTGAGGATTCATAGTCAAAGTAATTCGTTTCATTGCATGGCACAAAAGGATCCACTTTCATCCCTCGTGCTATAGCTGTTGCCCTAGTCCAAGTGAAACATGACGTTGCATCAAGATGGTGGCTTTCCATGCTAGGCCTGTCAGTTTTTCTGCCTCCAGAGTGACATAATTACCACTTCACCTCAAAAGGATAATAACTTCTGTTGTTATTTTTGTTATGTGCCATCGAATCAAGTATACTCATAATGACCCTATGAACAAAATATATGAACCATGTTCTATCTATCCTATGCCATCCTCACAGTTCTTAACATACAAGAGCCTATAGTGGCAGTCACCATGTCAATCTACCTGGCCAAGGGTCTTCCTCTCCTTTTCTGATCCTCCTCCAGCCTTCCTAGCATCATGTCCTTCTCAAAGGAATAGTCTGTTCTAGCAACATGTCCAAAGTATGTGAGGCGAAGCCTTATCATTCTTGCCTCCAAAGAGCACTCTGGCTGCACCCTCTCCAAGACATATTTGTTTGTTCTTTTGGGCATCCATGACATGTCCAGTGTTCTTCTCCAAGACCACAGCTCAAAGGTACCAATTCCTCTTCTGTCACCTTTATTCACTGTCTAGCTTACAGATGCATAGCAGGAGATCGGAAGGACCATGACCTGAATCAGACACACTTTAGGCCTCCAACTGACATCATTACTCTTTAATAATTTGGACACGTCCTTACCTGCAGATTTTCTCAGTGCAGTGCAAAAATATCTTTTTATTTCCTGACTGCTGGTACCAAAGGTGTTAATTGTGCAATTGTGGAGCCAAGCAAGATGAAGTTGTGACAGTTTCAATCTGTTCTCCATCCATCATGATGTGACCTATCAGTCCAGTGATAAGCATCTTTTTTTTTTTACATTGAGATGCAATCCATACTGAAGGCTGCATTCCTTGATCTTATGCAACAAGTGCTCTTCCTTACTTTCAACAAGCAATCTTGTGTTATTTGCATAACGCAGGTTATTGATGAGTCTCCCTATAATCCTGATGCCACATTCCTCTTCATAGAGTCCAGCTTCTCTAATAACTTGCTCAGCATACAAACTTATAGATATGGAGAGAGAATATAACTCTGATGAACTCCCTTCATAATTTTAAATCATGTAGTGTTCCCCTGCTCTGTTCTCACACAATAGCCTCCTGGTCTAGGTATAGGTTTCACATGAGCATAATTAAGTGCTCTAGGACTCCCATTCTTCTCAATATTGGCCACAATTTGTTATGATCCACACAGTCAAATGCCTTTGCATGGTCAATAAAGCATAAATGGACATGTTTCTGGTATTCTTAAGTTTCATCCAGGATCCATTTGACATCAACAATGATGTCCTTTGAGCCATGGCCCCTTCCAAATCCTGCCTGAACTTCTGGAAATTCCCTATCTATGTACTGTTCTAGCTTTTTAAAAATTATCTTCAGCAGGGTTTTGCTTGCATGTGATATAAATGATATTGTTTGATAGTTTCCACATTCAGTTTAATCACCTTTCTTGGGAATTCATGAGAAGGGGCAATATATTGTTTAACTTCCTAGCATCAAGTCCTGTGGTGTTTGGAAGAATATGTTGCTTTTCTCTGGCTTTAATTTGAGAAGAGAGATTTTTAGAGGCTGCAGTATCACTATAGAAGTGACTATAAGTGTGGTTAGGACAAACTCAAATATGGCATATATTATTATGTGTCATCAAATCAACTACAACTCATAATGACTCTGTAAATAAAAGATGTAAACCTTTTCCTACTCTGCACCATCCCCATGATCTGTGTTGTGCTCAAGTCCATTGTTGCAATCACTGTGTCACTTAATCTCAATGAAGGTCTTTCTCTTTCATGAACCCTTTATCGTTATAAGCAAGATGTCCCTCTTCAAGGACTAGTTCCTCCTGAAAATATGCCCAAAATAAGGGAGATGAAGTTTGACCAACCTTACCTATAAGAAGGACCATTGTTGTACTTTCTCCTCAAAATATTTGCTTGTTCTTTTGTCAGTACATGGGATTTTCAGTTCTCTTCTCCAGTATCACAACTCTGAGGCATGGATTCTTCTTCTGTCATCCTCATTTGCTGTCCAAGTTTCATATGCCTAGGAAACAATTTAAAATACCATGGTTTGGATCAGGCATATCTTAATCTTTAAACTGATATTCTTGTTCTTAAGCACTTTGGAGAGAGCTTTGACAGCAGAGTTTCCTAATGCAGCACATCTTTTAATTTCCTGACTGTTATTATCAAGAATGTTGACTGTGTGCCCAGGTCAAATGAAGGCATTGATAACTTCACTCTCTTACTCATCTTGATATTTCCTATTAGTCCAGTGATGAAGACTTCTGTTTTATTGATATTTAGAAGTAAACCATATTGAAGGATGTGTGTGTTTTTTTTTAAAATTTTATGTTCTTCAATAAGCAGTAAATGCCTCAAATCTTTTTTACCTTCTGCAAGTAAGGTTGTGTCATCTGTATAACACAGATTGTTGATGAGTCTACCTTCAATCTTGATGCCACATTCTTATTCATAGTTCCAGATTCTTTAATCATTGGCTCAGCATACAGATTGAAAATGTATGAAGAAATTATACACCTTGGAGCTCATGCTTCTGCATAGACCAGCTCTCTCACAGACCAAGAACCTACACAAGGGACCATGCCAGTGCACTAGACCAGACTTCCATGCTGCCAGCCTGCTCTCCTATGCCAGGTGTAGCAATATCACAGGTACATTGGGTTAAAAACTGCTGTCTAGCTACATCATGTGGGATTCCTTAAGCTCAAGCAGAAGGGGCTGAACAGAGCTGCAGTTTATGGAGGCTAACAGTTATCTCACTTCATATAGTGTTTCCCAAGAAGGGAGCACAAATAAACAGGTCCTTCACAAAATATTGCCATACTCTCAGTCACTCTATAGTGACAACAACCTAGCATCGACTAAGAAAAGACTCACATAATATCAAGAAAGCAGTAGTCTACCTCAGGCCTCATTAAAAACAAAAATAACACTTTTCCTTGAAAATCAGACCCAATGAATACCCCAAAAAAAGAGGATCAGAAGAAATATATTGATGTGGAATTCTTTGAACAGCTACAGACGATGCAAATGATGGAAGAGACAATGGAAACAATTAAGATACCAAATACCCTAGAGACAGTGATCCATAAGAAATATATTGATGAAAAGCAAGTTGAACAGCTATGGAAGAAAATGGAAAAAAGGGAAGAAAGAATTTATAGTGTAGATAAAGGGTACAAGAACTTAAAAAAATCATCACAAGACAGAGAGGATATACAGGACTGGAAGTAACAGAAAGCATGAAAATAAAATCCAGAATATTAAAACTGAATTAGTATAAAATCCAACATGCTGGGAGGACAAAGAAAGTAGAACTGAAGAGATGGAACAGAGAGTCAGTAATCTGGAAGACAAGAGCCTCACTGGAAACGTACAAGAAGAAAAATCAGAGATTAGACTTGAAGAAAATGTTAGAATCATATGGGATGACATTAAAAGGAACAATATACATGTGATCGGAATTCAAGAACATGGGAGTGACAAGAAAGTCACTGAGAAAACTGTGAAAGAAGTACTAGAAGAAAACTTCCCAGGTATTTTGAACAATGGGGAAATACACATTCAAGTAGCACAGTGACCACCAAATAGAAAAAAAAAAAAGAAAAAGAAAACCTCAAGACATATCATAATCAAATTCTCCAAATTAAAAGATAGGGACAGAATCCTCAAAGCAGTACAAGAAAAACAAAGAGTCACCTACAAAGGGGGAAACAATTAGGTTAAATTCTGATTTCTAAGAGAAAACCATGTGAGCTAGAAGACAATGGGATGGCATATACAGAATGTTGAAGGAAAAAAAATTGTCAGCCAAAGATCTTATACCAAGCAAAGCTCTCTATCAAATATGAAGTAGAAATTAGACCTTTTTCAGGAAAGAAGGAACTTAAGGAATTTGCAAAAACAATATCAAAGATAGAAGACATTTTTAAGTGAAGTCCCTCACATAGAGACACCAAAGGAAAGTGGATGGACCATAATAAACAGAAACAAGAGAAAAAGAAACACAGCAAAATGGCAATGGTCAGGTTTTACACACTTAATGTTAATAGACTAAATCCACCATTCAAGAGAAAAAGTGTAGCAGAATGGACAAAAAAAAAAAGAAGAGGAGCCTATCAATATGTTGCCTACCCTCAATGAGATGGATTGATTCTGTGATTAGCGTGGTGGGAATGAGTGTGCCGGAGAAGGTGAGATTGGCACAAGATAGAGCAGTGTTTAGGGCTCTTGTACATAGGGTCACTATAAGTTGCAAGTGACTTGATGGCACACAACAACAAGACACATATCTGAAAAAAGACGAGGAAGACAGAACTAAAATAAAAGCCTGGGGGGAAAAAATATATACCAACCTAATGGAAACCTCAAAACAGCAGGAGTGGTGATACTAATCTCTGATATAATAGACTTCAGAAAGAAAATCCTCATAAAAGATAAGGAAGGGAATAACCTACTGATTAAAGGCACAATAGGTCAAGAAGACATAACCTTGGTCAACATTTATACACCAAATGATACACCTGCAAAATACATAAAACAATGGTTAAGAAAATTAAAGAAAGAAATAGAAAACAACACAATAGTGGTAAGAGACTTCAACAAACCACTATCACCAAAAGATAGGTCAACTCAAAAGAATCTCAACAAAGATCTAAATTTAGTCAATCCAAATTTATGGATGTATTCAGGGTACTGCACCTAACTAAAATTCAATTCACTTTCTTCTCTAATGCACATAGTACATTCTCCAGAATCTATCATGACTAGGACACAAAGATAGTCACAGCAAATTAAAAAACTCTGAAATAATACAAAGTCTCATCTCACAGTACAATGCCATTAAACTAGAAATTAACCACAGAAGGGTCAAGCTTACAAAACCACACATGTGGAAACTAAACCCTCTGCTAGAACATGACTGGGTTATAAAATAAATAAATATTGAAATAAAAAGGTCCTTGAAAAATGAAAATGAAAATACAACACACCGAAACCTCTCGGATATAGCTAAGGCAGTCCTCAGGAGGCAGTTTATAGCAGTAAATACACACATAAAAAAGGAAGAAAGAAGAAAAATACATCGTCTAACTCAACACCTTCATCAAATATAAAAAGAACAACAATCTAACCCTACAGTCTCTAGAAGAAAGAAAATTATTGGGGCAAGAGCTGAAATCAATGAGATAAAAATCAGAAAAATAATTGAAACCATCAGTAAGATCAGGACCTGGTTTTTCAAAAAGGGTCAATAAAATGACAAACGACTGGCAAGCTTCACAAAAGAAAAAAAAATAGAGACAACATAGATAACTCAATTAAGAACTGATAGCGATGACATCACAACAAAACCAGATGAAATTAAATCCATAATACTGGAATAATATTAAAAGCTATACTCTGATAAGTCAAAAACCTAAAGGAAATGGACAAATTACTTGATACTCATGCTCTACCCAGACTGAAAAGGACAGGTACAGAACACTTGAATAGACCCATCACGGAAGAAGAAATTGAACAGGTCATAAAAAGACGTCTCCATAAGAAAAGTTCTGAACCAGATGGCTTCACAGCTGAATTCTATCAAACATTTAGAGATCTATCACCAGTTCTACTTAAAGTATTTAAAAGAACTGAAAAAGAAGGAACACTCCCAGAGACATTCTATGAAGCAAGCATAATTCTAATACCAAAATCAAGCAAAGACATTACCAAGAAAGAAAACTATAGACCAGTATCTTTCATAAATATAGATGCAAAAATCCTTAACAGAGTCCAAGCCAATGGAATTGAAAAGCATATAAAAAAATAATTAATCATGACCAAGTGGGATATTCATAACAAGGTCAATAGTGGTTGGTATTGGGATTAGTGAGACTGGCTCAGGACATGGCAGGGTTCAGAGCTGCTGTACATAGGTCGTAAGTGACTCAACAGCACATAACAACAGCATGCTAGGATGGTTCAACAAAAGTAAAGCAAAGAAGGTAAATCACCATATTAACAACGTAAATAAAAAGAACCATATGATCTTAGCAATTGATGTAGAAAAGGCATTTGACACAACCCCACACCCTTTCCTGACTATGATACTTAGCAAAACTGGAATAGAAGGGAACTTTCTCAACATAGTGAAAAGTACATATGCAAACCCCAAAGTCAGTATTATTCTCAATGGAGAAAGACTAAAAGCATGTTCCTTGCAAACAGGGACCATGCAAGGATGCACACTGTCACCAATTCTACTCAATATTGTATTTGGAATTGCTTGCTAGGGCAAAATGACAAGAGAAGGAAATAAAAGACATCCAGATCAGCAAAGAGATTAACTATTGTCTTATGCAGATGAACAGAAAACCCTAAGGACTCAACAACAACAAAAAAAAAAACTATTAGAGCTAGTAGACCAATTTAGTAGAGTGGCAATATGGAAAATCAGTGGGATTCCTCTACAGTAGCAAAGACAACTCAGAGAAGGAATACAAGAAAGTAATACCATTTACAATAGCCAACCACATATTGAGATACTTCGGAGTGAACCTAACTAGAGACACATCATACCTGTACGGAGAAAACAACAGAACATTACTGTGAGACATGATAAAAGACTTGTCATTACAGAAGTCCAGAGTGAAAGCTGCAATAGTGGAATGAACTTGGGGGGGAGAGATAGCATAACAATGAAAGAGTTTTTCTTTTTCTTTTCAAGGAGAGGAGTGACTTGTGGGAGAAAGGGTGGGCTGAGAGAAAAGTGCAACAATGAATGAATGGAAATCCTAAGTCTCTGTAAACATTCATTAAAATTAATAAATAAATTTTAAAAAGTGAAAACAAACAAACAAAAAAAGACATATAAATGGAAAAATGTTCCATATTCATGGATAAGAAGATTCAGTATTGTGAAAATGACAATCCTGCCAAAAGCAGTCTACATGTTTACACAATTTCAATACAGATACCAAATTCCTTTTTCAAGGAGATCAAAGAGGGAATTGTCAAATTTATTTGGAGAGAAAAGAGACTCCAAATAAGCAAAACACTTCTGAAAAACAAAAATGAAGTGGGAGGCATAGCACCTGACCTCAAAACTACACAGCAGTAGTAATCAAAACAGTGTGGTACTAGTACAATGACAGGCACAAAGACCAATGAAAAGAATTGAAAACCCAGAAATGGACCCATCTATCTATAGTCAACTGATAATCAACAAAGAAATAATACCTATTGAATAGGAAATGCCAACCTCTTCAAAAAATGGTGATGGCAAAACTGAACTGCTACTTGTAGAAAGCTGAATCAGGACTCACATCTCATACTATATACAAAAATCAACTCACAGTGAAACAGAGACCTGAGAGTAAAGCCCAAAATTATAAAATTCATCAGAGACAAGCTGGAATCAAGCTTAGATGGCTTAGTGTTTGGTATAAAGAGATTGCCTAATAAAGCCAGAAGTGCACAATGTGGAAAGGATACAATTGATAAAACTGATGAATGGAACCTTCTAAAGTTTAAATCTCTGTCTGCATCAAAAACATTTTCCAACAGAATTAAAAGGAAAACTACTTCTGGGGGGAGCATTTGGCAATATCATTTCAGACAAGGGTCTCATATCAGATGAATCCTCCAGGGTTTCCACAAGAAAAAGACTGATTATACAGTTACAAAATGGGCAGAAGACATGGAAAGAATTTTCACAGAAAAAGATAATTAAATTACTAACAGACACATGAAGAAATGTTCAATATGGCTGGCAAGAAATGAGATTCAAATCAAAACCACAACAAGATACCATCTCACCCCAGTTGTACTGCAATGTTTAAAAGGACAGAAATAAATATTGAGGAGGATGTGGAGAGATAAGAACCCTTATATATTGTTGGTGGGATTGTAAAATGGTACAGCCTCTCTGGCCTGGAAGGTAGTATGGCATTTCCTTTAGAAGGTGAACATAAAAATTCCATGTTGTTGCTGTTGTTGTTATGTGCCGTCGAGTCATTTGCGACTCATAGCGACCTTATGCACAACAGCCCTAAACCCTGCTCTATCCTGTGCCAACCGCACTGCCCCTGACACACCCATCCCGATTACCCCAGTCACTGAATCAATCCATCTCAT
>NW_006400042.1:2782980-2794030 GCF_000299155.1 Elephantulus edwardii | reverse complement strand
AAACACAGATAGACATTCTTCTGGTATTCTCTGCTTTCAGCTAAGATCCATTTAACATCAGCTACAATATCCCTAGTAGAACGACCCCTTCTAAACCCAGCCTGGACTTCTGGCTGTTCTCTGCTGATGTACTGTTCCAGTCGTTTTTGGATAATCTTCAGTAGAATCTTGGGATATACCCGGAGAAAAAGAGAACTGAGCCACAAATGGAGAGTTGTACACCACTGTTCATAGCAGTGTTATTCACCATTGCAAGAACATGGAAACAGCCCAAATGTCCAACCACAATCGAATGGATTGAGAAATTATGGTACATTCACATTATGGAATACTACAAAGAATGCAGGAGCAGTGTTTGAAAAGCATTACCTAACTTTGGAGGGACTGAAGAGTATTTTGATAAGTGAACTAACTCAATCCCATAGGATAAATACTGTATAAGACCATTATTGTAGAAATAGAAAGACAGCTAGTAAAATATGTATGAGGATTCAAGCAGGGCAGGTATGAGTACAGGAGTGAGGATGGGTAGGGGGATAATCATAGTGTCCCACAATTTGATGGATAAAGGGAGGGGTGGGTAAAGGAAATGGGAAAGATCAGATGTGAAAAACAATGTATATGAACTTTGTAAGTAAACCAGTATAAACTACAAATTTTATTGAAATAAAAAAACAAAATAAATCTGTTCAAAGCCTTAAACCCAAAACCAAAACTAGACTCACAACTCCCAAGTCATGTCTGACTCATGGCAATATTCCCTCAGGCTCTCAAGACTATAACGCTTTGAACTCTGGTCTCAACACCACAGACCTGTGCCTGGAACTCTGGTCCCGATGCTGCCGGCCTGACCCCAGAACTCCAGGCCTATGTCGCTGATGTCTCAAGCCAGGAACTAAGGTCCCGATGCCACTGGCCTGCCCCTGCAATTCCAGTACTGAGGCCGCCAACACCTGGGGCCAGAAAATCCGGTCCTGATGCCTCAAGCCGGTGCAGAGAACTCTGGTCTTGATGTCGATGCCCTCACCCAAGAGTTGACATGGCCAAGTACTTTGAGTGAGGTTCTTTGGGGCGGCGAGGGAAGAGGGGGAAGGTTTTGGGGGGGGGTGTCAGCTGCTTGGCTGGTTCACGTGAGACCCCTTAATCTCAATCAGAAAACTACTTGGCCAAGTGACTGGAAGAGATCTATATTTGTTCCCATTCCAGTGAAAGGTGACCGAGAGAGTGGAAGTTATCAAACAATATCATTAATATCACATGCAAGGAAGATTCTGCTGAAAATTATAAAAAAAAACAACAACGACTGGAACAGCACATCAACAGAGAACTGCCAGAAGTGCAGGCTGGGTTTACCCTAAAATGCTAGAAACCGTATAGATCTGGTGTGTCGTGTTTATCACTGATCATATGTGCCAATAACCAAGTTTATTCAGTAAACAATTTGAATCTTGTACTTGTTTCAACTGATTTTATTTTTCTTATCCATAAACAATAACAATGCTCTGATTCTGTGGAAAAATTCATCACAAAGACAGTACTGATTTCAGCATATTAATGTGATCTTTTTCCTTGTCATCTGCTTTGGTCTTCATCCAATCTGGAAAGCTCCCCAGAGTCACCTAACAAATCCTACTATGTAAATTGTCTTTATTTTGGGAAGAAAACCTGTCTTTTTTGTTAGTTTACATTATTAAGAAATTTTACTCAAGAAAAAAAAACTGTTGGGCTTTTACTGCATTGTCTTCTTTTTTCATTTCCTCTTTCCTTTGTTTTTAATTACTTTTTTCTTTTACTTGGAAAAAAATATGTTTTCTTTCCAAATCTGGTCTATGTTTATAATCTAGTTCAGAGCCAAACCTTAAACTGTACAAGATTTCCACTGTAATTAAACTATTAAGTGCTTAGTTATAAATAGCCTTCAAAAAGATACATTGTCCATTACACTGTCAACTACATCACAACCCATGGTAAAGGTATGTTCTGCATAGTAAAATAAAAATGATAAATGCATTTAAAATGATAAAATTAGAAGAGGTCATGGTATAGGGATGTTATAGCTAATGTTAGATGGATCTTGGCTGAAAGCAGAGTGTACCAGAGGAATGTCTGTGTTTCACTGTCTATGTAAAGGTATTTGACTGTGTGGATCACAACAAACTGGCTAACTCTGAGAAGAATGGGAATCCCAGAACACTAGTGCTTATGCAAAACCTATACTTGGACCTGGAGGCAGGTGTCAGAAAAAAGGAAGGAAATACAGCATGGTTCAAAATTGGGAAGGGTGTATTTCAGGGATGTGTCCTGTCTCCATATCTTTTCAACCTGTATGCAGAGCAGATTATCCGAGAGGCTGGGCTCTATGAGGAGAATTGTGGCATCAGGATTGGTGGAAGACTCATCAACATTCTGCATTACGTGGGTGACACAACTCTGCTTGCTGAAACTGAGGAATACCTGAAGTGCTTGCTACAGAAGGTCAAGGACTGCAGCCTCAAATATGGATTGAAGCTCAACATCAAGAAAACAAACATTCTCACCACTGGGCCATTGGCAGCATCATGATAGTGAAGAGATTGAGATTATTAACAGCTTCAGTTTGCTTGGCTTCACAATCAACACTCTTTGGTATCAGCAACCAGGAAATTAAAAGACAAATTGCACTGGGAAAGTCTTTTTGTCAGGGATGTCTCCAAAGTACTGAAGAGCAATGATGTCAGTTTGGAGACTAAGGTGCGCCTGATACAGGCCATGGTCTTTGCACTCACTTCCTATGCATCAGAGAGATGGATAATGACTACGGATGATAAAAGGAAAATTGATACTTTTGATCTGTGGTGCTGGAGAAGACAGCTAAGAGAACAAACAAGTTCGTCCTGGAGAGTATGAAACCAGTCTGCTACTTGTAGGCAAGGAAACTGAAGCTTCATCTGACATACTTTCGGCATGTTGCAAGGAGTGACCTGTCCTTGGAGGAGGACATCACACTTGGGAGGGAGTGACAGGAGTAATCAGTTTAGGTGTGATTGACACAGGATAGAGCAGGATATAGGGCTTTTCTACATACGGTCACTCTGAGTTGCAAGTAACTCAATGGCACATAACAACAATAACAACAACAATGTAATCTCAGTTGATGTTCTTCCAACATCAACTTGTAAATCTTTTTTAAAAATGTTCTTTAATCTATAGAGAAAAATTAAAATCTTGGGACTCCATGGAGGAAATTGTTAAATCCATGCATGGAAACGTTCAAGGTCACACAAAGAGGCTTTGAGGATGCAGTCCAGCGGGAGTTAGGCTGCTAACCCAAAGTCAACACCTTTCTGGCAGTGAAAATCAACTATTGGCTCTAAGAGAGGAAAATGAACAATTTCCAACTGTGGGATTTATTGCCATTGAAAAACTCACTAATTTGATTGAAGCTTTACAAATCTGATAGTAATATATGTATATAGGAATCTCATCTGTATATATATCTATGGAAAAATTTATTGACATTTCTCATTGAAGAAAAAATCAGGCATCTCATTTGGAATAGTCTCACACATAAACAATACAAGTTTTTTGATGAATATGTTTGAGTGAGTCTATTATTACAAGTGTCTGAAAAATTAATTATTGTATCTTTACTTCACTTTCTCTTTTTATTAAATTGTTATTTGAATGAAAGTATACAAGGAATGTATTTTTTCACTTAATCATTCACACATATTTTACTTTATAAAATTAATTACAATATTCACATTACAATTGCACTTTTCTCACATTCTCCCTATAATTTCCATTTCCATCAAACCCTCTAGTATATCCTTCTTGCCTTCAGAGCTTTACCTTTGGACAGATGCTGTTTTCCTGACCCTGCACAATTGAGGGCTTCCATGATGCTCTAGGTCACCCTATACTCCTGTCCATTATTTGGTTGAAAGTAAAGCTACTCAGCCGAGTTTTGAACCATATTAGAAGAGTGGCAAAGGGCCATAATCTCAGAGTTTTAATCAGTGAAAAAATGCCCTGCCTCATTATTTTTTACCCATATTTGTATGTGGCTATATAAACTTACCATCACACATCTGTCAGTTTGTTGTACTGTATTGGCATTTGTGATACTGGAAGTTGTACCATTGTTATTTCAAATACTAGTATTTCCACCCACAATAGAAAGGTTTCCGCAGAGCTTCTAAATGAAAATAGAGAAGACTTAAAAATGAAGAAATCTGCTTCTGAAAAATTGTGAATAAAAACCTTAGGGGTCACAATAGAATAATATTCAGTAGTCTGCTGAAAGGTAGGTTTCCTACATCGGAAATTACACAAATAGAGTGAAAGATGGTTCAAGATGGTCTCCTTGCAATCTTTAAGAAACTATATAAGCTTTAAAGAAATATTCTCTACACTGATCTTATGATGGAAACATTATAGCTAGCACATTTGTTTTCAATATCAGACAGACAGATTTCAAATCCTATCCTCACGACTTCCAAAATGTCTTATCACAGACAAGTTTTAATTTTCCTTTCATTCATTCTTCTAATCTGGAAAAAATATTAACAGTACTCATTTCAAAGAGATATTAAGACAAACCTACACAGTGACTTTCCATCATATTTTAGGTGTTGGAAATCTCTGTGGGAGTTAACAACCCATTTCTGTACAACTAAGCAACTGGAAGTTTCAAAATCCTGACTTTTATATTAGTGAACCAATATATTTTTCACTCATTCGTGAAGGCAGTTTATAGAAATATTATTTGTTGTGTACAGTTCAGTTGGAACCAACTAATATTCAACCTTCCAAGAGGTTTTTAGGGGCAGTAAATAACAATGGAGGAGATTGCCTATATTTCTTCTGTGAAGCAGCTGATGGAGGATTTAAACCACATGCATTTGAGTTGACAGCCCAATTCTTTACTACTAAGCATCAGAGTTCCTTAAAGGAATGTTGTTGTTGTTGTTGTTGTTTACCATTGAGTCACAGCCAGCTAATATCTGACCCCCCAGTGGGTTTTCAGAGGCAATAAATCACTCAGACGAAATTGTCTATACTTCTCCAACAAAGAAGTTGATGGATTTGAACCGTATGCCTTTGGGATTGCAGTTGTTGTTGTTGTTGTTGTTGTTGTTGTTGTTGTTATGTGCCGTCGAGTCGTCTGCGACTCATAGCGACCCTATGCACAACAGCCCTAAACCCTGCTCTATTCCTGTGCCAACCACACTGCCTCCGACACACCCATCCCGATTACCCCAGTCACCGAATCAATCCATCTCATAGAGGGTCTCCTCTCCTGCGATGTCCCTCCACCCTCCCAAGCATGATGTCTGTCCCTCTCCAAGGACCCGTCCCTCCTGGCAACATGTCCAAAGTATGTCAGACGAAGCCCCAGAATCCTTGCCTCCAAGGAGTTGCTTGGTTTAATCCTCTCCAGGATGAATCTGTTTGTTTCCCTGGCAGTCCATGGTACATTCAGTACTCTTCTCCAGCACCACAGCTCAAAGGCATCAACTCTCCTTCTGTCCTCCCTAGTCATTGTCCAACTCTCTGATGCGTAACAAGCGATTGCAAAGACCATGGCCTGTATCAGCAGTGCAGCTTCTTAACACTCAGCCACCAGAATTCCCTTATAGGAATATTTGTTGTTTTTGCTGTTATGTACTGTGTGGAGTCTACTGTGACTCTGTGAACAATAGTTCAGAATCCTGTCCTATCCCAAGCCAATTTCACTGTTTTTGACACACCTGCCTCTATTACCCCTGTCACTGTGTCAATCCATTTCATTCGGGGTCTTCCTTTCCTGCACTGTCCCTCTATCCTTTCGAGTGTGATGTCCTTCTCCAAGTACTGGTCCCTCCTGGCAATGTGCCCAAAGTATGTGAGATGGAGTTTCAAAATCTTTGCTTCCAGAGAGCAATTTGGTTTCACTCTCTCCAGAACTGACCTGTTTATTCTGCTGGCAATCCATGGGTCCAGTATCACAAATCAAAGGCATTGATTCTTCTTCTATCATCCTTACTCATTGTCCAGCTCTCTGCTGCATAGCTCGTAATTGCAATTGCCATCACTTGGATCAGACACATCTTAGTGTCAAGACTGATATCAATGCTCTTCAGCACACTTGAGAGATCCTTAACAGCAGATTTTCCTAACACAATTATTCTTTTGATTTCCTAACTACTGGTGCCGAGAGAATTGTGGAACCAAGCAAACTGAAATTGTAAACAATCTCAGTCTCTTCTCCAGCTATCATGGGGCTTCCACTTGGCCTAGTGGTGAGCATCTTTGTTTTCCTGATGTTGAGGTTCAATTCACATTGAAGACTGCAGTCGTTGACCTTCTGCAAGAAACACTTCAGGTCCTCTTCAGTTTTGGCAAGCATGGTTGTGTGATCTGCAGTAATGCAGGTTATTTTCTCCCACCCCCAGTTTATTGTTTATATATCTTTTTAAATATTTTTTCAATTTTACACTGGTTTACCTACAAAAGATGTGTATATTGCTCCTCATACCAGATCCCCTCCCACACCCCAACTTCCCTACACCCATCAAACCATGCAACCCCATTATTACAGCCCCCCACCATTCTCACCCCTCTGTTCCCCCCCTTTAGATTCTCATATGCATTTTACTAGTTAACTATTTCTAAAATAATGGTCTTATAGAGTATTCGTCCTTAAGGAATTGAGTGAGTTCACTTAGCATAATGCTCTCAAGTCCCTCCCAAGTTAGGTAGTGATTTACAAAACCATTGCTCCCTTGTGTTGCTATGCCTCCCACATCATTTTTTTACAGAAGTGTTTTGCTTATTCAGGGTCTCTTTCCTTTCCAAAAAAAAAGTGACAATTTCTTTTTTAATCTCCTTATAAAATAAATTTGGTATCTGTATCAGAATTGCATTGAATATGTGGATTTCTTTTGGTAGGATTGTCATTTTCACAACATTGAGTCTTCCTATCTATGAACAGTGCACATTTTTCCATTTCTTTAGGTCTTTTATTGGGTCTTGCAGAAACATTCTTTGAACAGGTCTTTTGTGTCTCTAGTAAGGTTCACTCCCAAGTATCTCAATTAGTGGTTGGCTATTGTAAATTGTAAATTATAAATGGTATTGTTTTCTTGGTTTCTTGCTCTAAGTTCTCTTTGTTATGTAAAGGATTCCCACTGATTTTTGGATATCAATCTTATATCCTGCCACTCTACTAAATTGGTCTGCTAGCTCTAACTTTTTTTAAAGTTATTGGGGTTTTCTGTATCATATAATCATATAATCTGTATCATATAATCTGCGTATGTTGTTGTTGATGATTGCCTTTGAGTCAAGTATGACTCACAGTGACCCTATGAACAAAAGGCTTGAAGCTCCTCTACAACTATCGACATTTATCAAAGTTCATACAATTTCAGGAGGCATGTTGTTTAGGAAGTGGATGTCACTCCTGGTTCCAATATAGTGACAGTTTAACTACCTCTTTGCTGGTCTGTATGCCTTTAATTTCCTTGATGTATTGCCCCAGCGAGTACTTCTAATGCAATACTGAAGAGAAGTGGCAACTGTGGGCATCCTTGTCTGGTCCTTGCTCTCAAGAAAAATGCCTTTAGTCTTTCTCCATTGAGAACGATACTGGCTCTTGGTTTTGCATACACAGTCACTATTTTCAAGAAATTCCTTTTTATTCCAATTTTGCTGAGTGTCTTTAATAGGAAGAAATGATGGATTTTGTCAAATGCCTTTTCTGCATCAATTGCTAAGATCACATGGCTCTTGTTATTATTTTTCTTATGTTGAACCATCCTTGCATACCTCTTATGATTCCCGCTTGGTCATGATAATTTCTTTTTATGTGCTTTTGGATTCTATTGGCTACAATTTTGTTAAGAATTTTTATGTCTGTGTTCATAATATATATTGGACTGTAGTTTTCTTTTTTTGGTAATATCATTGCCTGGTTAAGCTTGCTTTATAGAATGACTCTGAGAGTGTTCTCTTTTTCTGTTATTTGAAATATTTCAAGTAGAAATGGTGATAGATCCTTTCTGAATGCTTGGCAGAATTCAGCTGTGAAGCCATGTGGTCCAGGACTTTTCTTATGGGAAAGAATTTTTAAGACTTGCTCAATTTATTCTTCTGTGATGGATCTGTTCAAGTGTTTTAGATCTGTTTGGGTCAATCTGGGTGAGGTATGAGTATCAAGGAATTTGTCTCTTTGCTTTGTTGTAGTTGTTAGGTGCCATTGAGTCGTAGATGACTCATAGTGACCCTATGAATGAAAGGCCTGAGAACTGTTCATAGTTTCTGGAGGCAAGCCATTTCGGAAGTGGATGCCAATTTGTTGTAATCGGGAAGCTCCACCAAACACTGTCCAATATTGGTAACCATTATCACATTTTGCACATGAGTGTCACAGTGTTTAGCATTAAGGTTTTTTTAATTTATTATAGCTTTTCATAGTATTCCAATACTATCCATTAAAAATAGAAGAACACTGCTGTACAACTTAAAATAACGTTCATTCCCAAATTAGTTAACATTTGGCCCTTGGGCCCTACCACATTTTTAAATTCCAGCACACCCAAATGCTGGTGGAATATGCGCCAGAGACCCCCAATCCATCTGGCAAGTCCAATCCACTGACACCATTTGGGAACAAAAATAAAGTCAAAAGAACCCTGAATGTTCCATACATGACCATCAACAGGACATGAGCAGCCATCATCCAGCATGAAACCAATTCACAGTAGCCATCAACCTGCAGGCACAGCCAAGCATTACTGCATTTTTAAATTCTGGAATACCCAAATGCTGGTGGACTATGAGCTTTTTATAATAAAAAGTTGTAGTATAGCTTTTTATAATATTCCTATATTATCTATTTAATTTCATGTGGTTCTGTTGTGATGTCATCTCTATCATTTCTTATTCAAGGTCTTTTTTTATGTCTTCTCTTTTTCTTTACTTTTTAAAAATTTGTGAGTGGTTTGTCAATTTAATTGACCATTTCACAAAACCAGATCCTAGTCTTGTTGATGATCTCAATTCTTTTTTTCTGTTTTCTATCTCATCTATTCTGGCTTTTTTCCTAATAATTTACTTTCCTCTATAGTCCTTGTGGTTAGATTCTTGTTCTTTTTAAATTTGAAGTAGGTGTTGAGTTAGGTCATTAATTTTGCTTCTTCCTTCCTTTTTTATTTGTTTACCTGTTGCTATGAACTGTTCCCTGAGGATGGTCTTAGCTGTGTCCTATAGATTTTGGCATATCCTATTTTCATTATATTTGTTTTCAGGAGCTTTTTAATTTCACTTTTTATATCTTCTATAACTCAATCATGTACTAGCAGAATGTTATTTAGTTTCCATTTTTGTGGTTTTGTAAGTTTTATCCTCTTTTCTCTAATTTCTAGTTCATGGTATTGTGGTCTGAGAAGATACTTCACATTATTTCGAATGTTTTTTTAATTTGTTGAGGCCTGCTTTGTATCCTAATATGTAGTCAGTTCTGGAATATGAACCATGTGCAATTGAAAAGTAAGTAAATTGGGTTTGGGAGGGATACGGTACACTGAATACTTCCAAAGAGCAAGTCAGCTGATCGTATAGTATAGATCATCTGCATTTTTGTTAAGTTTCTTTCTAGTGGAGAGAGTGGTGTATTAAAAATCTCTTACCACTCTATTACTTTTTTTAAGTCTGTTAGTCAATGTTTCTTCTTGTACTACTATGCCTTTAATCATTGCATAATGTCTTTCCTTATCTTATATTGTGGATTTCAACCTGAAGTCTATTTTGTCAGAGATTAATATTGATATTCCTGTTTTTAGGTACATTTTATCTGTTTGAGGGTTTTTTTCACCCTTTGATTTTTATTCTTTTTTTCCCCATTTCATAGATACGTCACTTATAAGCAGCATACTGATGGTTTGGGGGTTTTATCCACTTTGCTGCTATTATTCTCTTAAGTGGTGCAATCAAGCCAGTCACATAAACTGTGATTATTGCCATTTCAGATTTTATTGCTGCAATTTTGCTTTTTTTCCCTTTTTCTATTGTTTCTAGTTACTATGATCCATCCACATTCCTTTGGTGTCTCTTTGTGAAGAGCTTCCCTTAGAATTTCTTGTAGAGTTGGTCTATTTTCACAAATTCCTTGGGTTCCTGTTTTTTCATCAAATGACCTTATTTCTTCCTTATATTTGATAAACAGTTTTGCTGGATACAGGATCCTTGGCTGGCAATTATTTTCTTTCAGATTTCTGTATATGGCATCCCATTTTCTTCTTGCCTGCATTGTTTCTGCTGAAAAATCAGGAATTAGTTTATTTAGCCCTCCTTGTATTTTCTCAAATTGCTTTTTTAATTCTATCCTTATCTTTGATTTTGGAGAATTTTACTATAATTTGTCTTGTTTTTTTCCTTGTCTTTTGTGGTCTAGTTTGTTTTGGGTTTCCTGAGTTTTCTGAATGTGAATTTTCTTATTTTCATATAGCCTGGAAAGTTTTCTTCTATTATTTCTTTCACTAGTTTCAGTACTTGACCACATTTTGTTGTTCCTTTTTTATGTCATTTCACATAATTCTAATGTTTTCTTCATTTCCCTTACATCTCCTCTCTGATTTTTCTTCTACTATATTTCCATTCAGGTTCTTATCTTCCAGCTCACTTACTCTCTGTTCCATCTTTTTTGTTTGGCTTTTTTGTCCCTCCAGCATTTTGGAAATTTCTACCATTTCAGTCTTGATATTCTGGATTGTGTTTTCACATATTTCTGTTAATTCCAGTATTGTGTTGGCTGCACCTTCTCTATCTTTTGTTGATTTTCAAATTTCTTCTAACTTTTTATCAATTGTATTAATTCTTTCTCTATATTTTGCAATCAAATTATATTTTGCAAATCATATTTTGCAGAGGGTCAAGGACTGCAGCTTTCAGTATGGACTGAGGCTCAATGTCAAGAAGACAAAAATTCTCACCACTGGACCAATCGGTAGCATCAGGATGGATGGCAAAGAGATTGAGAGTGTTCACAGCTTCAGTTTGCTCAGCTCCACGGTCAACACTCTTGGCA
>NW_006400042.1:2781981-2782846 GCF_000299155.1 Elephantulus edwardii | reverse complement strand
GCTGTGGTGCTGGAGAAGAGTATTGAATGTACCATGGACTGCCAAGAAAACAAACAGATTCATCCTAGAGAGGGTTAAACCAGGCTACTCCTTGGAGGCAAGGATTCTGGGGCTTCGTCTGACATACTTTGGACATGTTACAAGGAGAGACAGGTCTTTGGAAAGGGACACATGCTGGGTAGAGTAGAGGGACAGCGCAGGAGGGGAAGACCCTCTATGAGGTGGTTTATTCGGTGACTGGGGTAATCGGGATGGGTGTGTCAGAAGCAATGCGATTGGCACAGGTTAGAGCAGGGTTTAGGGCTGTTGTACATAGGGTCGCTATGAGTCGCAAACGACTCGACAGCACATAACAACAACAACAACATATTTTGCAAGTTCTTCAGTAGCTGTTCAAATAACTGTATTATATTTCTTCTGGTTCCCTCTTTCTGGAGTACTCATTTTATTTTCTGTTATTATTTTTTTTTCCGTAGTATTTGTACCTTCTTCCATATCTGTTCATGTGACTATGCATCAATATGTTTTTTTCTATCTGTCTCTGGGATACTAACTGGTTTGTAATATAATCTGCTTTTTAATGAAAAGGCTTGTTTTGTTTTTTCACAATGTTTGGAGCTGTCTTTGGCTTTATTGACATCATACGAAGTTTTTATGTGTATGTGTTATGTCGTTTTTCTTGTATGTTTAGGTTGTTCAAGATTCTTTATCTTTCTGTTGTTTCTTTTTGTTGTTATTCATTAGTTGCAGATTTAAAGAGTTTTCTTTTTTTATTTTTTTTGTTTTGTTTTATTTTTATTAAATTTTGTTAGTTTTAATGAACATTTACAGAGATTTTGGGTTTTAATTCATTCATTGTTGCACT
>NW_006400042.1:2766046-2777333 GCF_000299155.1 Elephantulus edwardii | reverse complement strand
TTAATAATATTTAAAAAAAGAAAATTGTCAGGAAGTAAATCACAAAGAATTTAAAAAAAGAAAAACAATTGATGTAATTCATCACCTCAATAAGGCAAATAACAAGAATCATACGATTCTATCAACTGATGCAGAAAAGGCCTTTGACAAAATCCAACACCCTTTCCTGATTAAAACACTCAACAAAATAGGATTAGAGGAGAATTTCTTCAATATAGTAAAAAGTATGCATGCAAACACAAGAGCCAACATTGTTCTCAATGGAGAGAGATTAAAGGTATTTCCTTTGAGAATAGGAACTAGGCAAGCATGTCCACTATCACGTCTCCTATTCAGTATGGCATTGGAAGTCTTAGAGATAGCAATAAGGCAAGAGAAGGAAATACAAGGTATCCAGATTGGCAAAGAGGAGTTAAAACTATCTCTATATGCAGATGATATGATAGTATAGTTAGACAACCCTAAATACTCAGCAAGACATAGTTGACCAATTCAGCAAAGTGGCAGGATATAAGATCAACGTACAAAAATCAATTGGATTTCTCTGCAGTGTCAAAAAGAATACAGAATTGGGAGCTGAGGAAAAACAGTACCCTTCACAACAGCTAATTACAAGATTAAATACTTAGGAGTAAACCTAGCTAGAAGCACAAAGAACCTATTCAAAGAAAAATACAAAACATTATTACAAGAAACAAAAAGAGACGTGTAGAAGTGGAAGAATAGCCCTTGTTCATGGATAGGAAGACACAATATTGTAAAAATGACAATACTACCAAAGGCAATCCCCAAATACCAATTCCATTACTCAACGAGATGGAAAAGACAATCTCCAATTTCATTTGGAATGGAAAGAGGCCCTGAATAAGTAAAGCACTCCTTATAAAGAGAAACAATGTAGGCAGCATGTCACTCCCTGATTTCAAATCCTTCTTTACTGGTGTGGTGATCAAGACAGCGTGGCACTTGTACAATTACAGACCCAATTGAAAAATAAGCACAGGATATGAACAGACACTTCACCAAAGAAGACATTCAGATGGCCAACAAGCACATGAAGAAATGTTCAAAATCCCTAGCTCTAAGAGGTATGCAAATCAAAACAACTACGAGATATCATCTCACCCCAGTAAGAATAGTAAAATTTAATAGAACAGCAAACATCAAATGCTGGTGAGGTTGTGGAAAAACTGGAATCCTTATTCACTGTTGGTGAGAGTGCAACCACTATGGAAGGCTATATGTGCTTTCTCAAAAAGTTGCAAATAGAAATGCCATGTAATCCTGCAATTCCAGTACTGAGAATTTACTGTAAAGAAACCATAACCACCACCCAAGCAGATATATGCACATTCATGTTTATTGTGGTTTTGTTTGCAAAAGCAAAGAGCTAGAAACAACCCAAATGCCAATCAACAAATTGATGGATAGAGAAGCTCTGCTATATTCACACAATGGAATACTATGCAGCATTGAAAAACAAGGAAGTAATGAAATATTATGCAAAATGGATGACCCTGGAGGCATTATGCTGAGTGAAATATTTCAGTCACAAAAGGACAAATATTGCTTAGGGCCGTTGTTGTAAAACGGGAATGACATAGGAGTTGAGGGAAGACAGAAAAGGAGGGGAGGAATGCTGTATCCTGGATTGAAACAGATGAGGGAGAGAACTGTTTAAAAGGGATATATGATTGGTACAGTCAACACTCTTGGTAACAGCAGCCAGGAAATCAAGAGAAGAATTGCATTGGGAAAGTCAGCTGTGAGGGACCTCTCAAGAGTACTGAAGAGCAACAATGTTGGACTGGAGACTAAGGTGCGCCTGATCCGGGCTATAGTTTTCACAATTATGTGCTATGCTCAGATAGTTGGACAGTGAATAGGGATGACAGAAAGAGAATTGACGCTTTTGAGCTGTGGTGCTGGAGGAGAGTGTTGAATATACCATGGGCTGCTAAGAGAACAAAGAGGTTTGTCCGGGAGAAGGTGAAGCCAGAATGCTCCTTGGAGTCAAGGATTCTGAAGCTTCGTCTGACATACTTTGGGCATGTTGCAAGGAGGGACTGGTCCTTGGAAAGGGACATCATGTTTGGCAGAGTGGATGGGTGGTGCAGGAGAGGAAGTCCCTCGATGAGCTGGATCGATTCTATGACTGGAGTGGTGGGAATGAGTGCGTTTGAGATGGCTAGATTGGCACAGAATAGAACGGAGTTTAGAGCTCTTGTACATAGGGTCGCTATGAGTCACGAGTGACTTAATGGCACATAACAACAACAACAACACTATTGTCATGACAGGAGTCCAGAAGGAAGGCTACACAGTGGAGTGGACTTGGGGGGAGGGGTTGCATAACAGTAAAAGAGTTTTTCTTTTTCTTTTCAAGGAGAGGAGTGAATTGGGCGGGAAGGGGGTAGGCAGGGGGAAAAGTGAGACAATGAATGACTGGAAATTCTAAGTCTTTGTAAACTTTTATTAAAAGTAATTTTAAAAAAACTTTGTTAAATATCATGTGTGCCTTGCACATCTTGAACCATTCGCAGTTCCTTTTGACAGTATCCTTGCCATTTATGAGAAGGCTGTACTGGCAGGAGCTCTTTCTACTGAAGAGATGCAATATGTAATTGCAGATATAGTAAGAAGAGTCAAGAAGGGATTAATCTGGAAGAACATGTTGAAACTTGCACAACCAAGGAACAGGTAGTAAACACTGAAGACCCAATCTTAATTTTGAGCTAGAAATACTGAAGACAAAAATAATCATCATAGAAGTATGATAGTTTATGGTTATGAAAATGAGGAAGAAGAAAAAAAGAAAAGATTCTAATGATTACATTAAAACATCTAATAAAGAAAACAAAGAACATTGCATGATTAAATATATTTACTATGTCATACTTGCAAAGTGCAAGTAAGAAGTTTCAGTTTGATGAAACCCGTACCATACTTAAAGAGCTCAAGTTTCTAACACCAGTGAGACATTCCCACTATCTTCAAGAGAAGACTTCTAAATTGCCTAGGATTTTAAAAAATCATTATCCCTTTGTCTTCATTGGAATAGTTAAAAGAGCTGGGAGGTGAAACTGATGCTTGAGTATGCTATCCTAATATAGCACTGTGCTCAGAAATGGAGACAACAGAGGATATATAAAACTATGAGAAGGAATAGAAAAAGAAACCCAAAATAATTTAGAGAGGAATTGTTGATTGCATCAAACTAAAAGTGGGATGTGCCTAGGGGAAGGCTAGAGGGTGACCCAGCAGCCTTTTCAATTTCTGGTACAAACCTTCAGGGAAAGGTCACTGTGTTGACTCTTCCTGAGAGATGACTTGCTGAGATACTTCCTCCTCCACAAGTGCACAACAGATATAGGTAAATTACATCAGGAATAGTTCCTGGAGAGGTCTCCAGGGTCAAGGGAACTTCTCAATCTCTTTTTTTAATGTCAGGAGCATTCTCAGAAACAAACTTCCTATTTTGAGTCATGGCTAGAAGACAGAGATATTTGGATCTAAGAAAGTATCTGCTTGCCCTTCTTCTTCTTCTTTTTTTTTTTTTTTAATCACCATCTGACCAGAAAGTGAAAATGAGTACAGTGAGACCATCAGTGACTGTGGACAACCAAAGTTCAAGAACTCTTGTTAAATACCAACAAGAAGATTATTTATCATTAATTTGGTCTCTGCAAGCATAATCTAGACAATTTCATAACAAAAAATGATGAGTTGGAAAGTTGTATTTTCTTGTTTTGGTTGAGGGTTGGGTGTGGACTGTTTTGTTGTGAGTTGTTTTTTTCTTTTATTTTGTTCACAATCATGTGTAAGCTTATTGGATTTTCTGGATTTAGCTAACAATGAGCTGTGGGCTGGAAGCCTCTTGTTTAGAGTCAATTAGTACCTGGTGGATGGGACTTTGTGTTTAAAAGTCAGTTGATGTTAATTATATTTGGGAAGAACATTCTTCTAAGTGCACAGAATTTGTCAATTTTGCTGTACTGAGATATCTTGGAGTTGCTGTGACACTGAACACTGTGCCACTAGTGTGTCAAATGCCAAAATGGTTACCCATGGTGGACAGTGTTTGATGGAGCTCCCAGATTAAGACAGGCTTGGAAGTAGAAGTGGCATCCACTTTCTAAACAACATGCCTCTGGAAACTGATGAACTTAAACAAATAATGATAGTTGTAGAACAAGGTTCACGTCTTTTGTTCATAGGGTCCTATGAGTTGTGCTCAACTTGAGAGTACTTAACAACAATAGTTGGCAAGTTGGAGTCATGGCTATCCTAATTATTGGGCTGCAGTAGGGATGCTGGATCTATTTTGAAGCATGTGTAAATTTGGGTAAGGCAAAATCTCTGGCTCACTTTTGCTGATTGTTGCAGCAAAAGAAATTCTAGCATTCACTGTCAACTTAATCAAGTTTCTTGTGAAAGTTACTTCAAGAATATTTTTAGTCTTGTGGATGTGTTTTACATCTTCATAGACAGCATTATTCAAGACTTTATTCCTTTAAATTATTGCTTAGAATAGGTATTTCCCCCTGAAATTGTTACGGTAATTTTCTGCTGTTTCTCCACCACCTGGAACAGATTTTTGTTTAGCTTTGTTGTTAAGTGCAAAAAGGAGGACGCTAGTCCCATCGACTACCAAAAGAACAAACAGATATGTCTTACAAAAGGGCAAGCAGAATGCTCCCTGGAGGAAAAATGACAAAGCTTCATCACACATATTTTGGGCATGTTGGTAGGAGAGACTATTCCTTGAAGAAGAACATCATGCTAGGAAATGTAGAGGGTCAGTGAAGAGAAGATCTTCAATAAGATGTATTGATACAGTGACTGTAGCAGTGAGCTCAACAATGTCAGAGATGAGTAGGACAGCACAGTTTAGGACAGGGTTCAGATATGTTATTCACCAGGTCACTATGTGTCATACTAGACTTGATGGCATCTAATGTCAACTCTGTATCAACCCTGTGAATCTTGTATATTATCCTACGTAAGAATTTTAATAAAAATCATGAAAGATAAAGAGTGGTTCTTAATTACCTTTTGCAGAAAAAATAATTTCTTATTTGATTCATGGTTATAGGATGTATCTGATTCCTAGTCATAGGATCTGATGATGTGTGCTGAGCAAGTTTGCTCCTTTAGATTTTCTGACTCCAGTTCTTTCCACTTGCTTTGTCTTCCCATGCTGCCCTTTGAAATCATCTGTTCAGCATCCTAATTTCTTGATTTCGTCTCTTGGCTTCTCAGTACTTTAGTGCAATATTCAGAATCTTGACTGGCATTCATCTTGGTCTTCTTTTTCTCCTCTGCCTTTGTAATGATCTTTTGAATTCTTCATGGATGATATTCTTGATATCTTCCCACAGCTCATCTGGTTTTCACTTATTAGTATTAAAGACCTCAAACATGTTCCTGAGATGGTTTTGAAAATCAAGTGGAATACAGTCAAGGTCAAATTTTGGTTCCTGTGGATTTCATTTTCTTTAGCTTCAGCTTGAACTTACATATGAGTAGTTGATGGTCTGTTCCACAATCAGCACCTGGCCTAGTTTTCACAGCTGATATTGAGCATCTCCAGTGATTCTTACCACAGATATTATCGATCTGATTCATATATATATCATCAGGTGAAATCCATGTGTCTGTGTTTATGTTTATTATAAAATGTATTTGCAATGAGTAAGCTATTGTATAGAACTCTATTATTTATCTCCAGCTTCATTTCTGTCACAAAATCCATCTTTTCCAACTACTAAATGATGATACAAACTTGCTTGCTGAAACTGAGGAGGACTTGAAGCACTTGCTGCAGGAGGTAAAGGACTGCAGCTTTAAAAATGATTGAAGTTCAACATCAAGAAAACAAAGATTTTCACCACTGGGCCAATTGACAGCATCATGATAGGTGGTGAAGAGCTTGAGATTATTAACAGCTTCAGTTTGCTTGGCTCCTCAATCAACATCCTTGGTACCAGCAGATAGAAAATCAAAAGACTACTTGCATTAGGAAAGTCAGCTGTCAGGGACTTCTCCAGAGTACTGAAGAGTAACAATGTCAGTCTGGAGACTAAGGTGCACCTGATCTAGCCTATAGTCTTCACAATTACTTGCTTCTAATCAGAAAGCTGGACAATGACTAGGGATAATAGAAGAAAAATTGATGCCTTTGAGCTGTGGTGCTGGAGAAGATTACTGAATATACCATGGACTGCTAAAGGAACAAATAGGTTCATCCTAGAGAGGGTGAAACCAGGCTGCTCTTTGGAGGCAAGGCTTCTTAAGCGTCGTCTGACATACTTTGGGCATGTTGCAAGGAGAGACTGGTTCTTGGAGAGGGACATCATGCTTGGAATGGTGGAGAGAACTGTAAGAGAGGAAAACCCTCGATGAGATGGATTAACTTAGTGACTAGGGTAGTGGGAGTAGATGTATCAGAGATGATGAAGTTTGCTCAGGATAGAACAGTATTCAGAGTTGTACACAGGGTCGCTATGGAGCACAAGCAACTCGACAGCACATAACAACAATAACAACAATATACCTTGTAAGTCATCTATTTCAGATGGCCTTTATTGTGACTTTCGAATTTTGAGTATTTTTTCCTTGAAGATAGAGGCAGAAAATAAATTCCTCCATGTTTACTCAGGAGGTCTGAAATAACATACATGAAGGCATACAAACTGTTTTCATACTAATTTTGTGTTCCTCTTTATGTTATTTGTTATACTTTCAGCTTGTCAGGTTGATCTTTAGTCTACATTTGATGATTTACTGATTTTAGAGTTTAGAACTATTATAATTCTCTGCAAGAGAAAACTTGATATTCATAAAATATCATGATAAAGGGACCCCAAAACAAAACAGCAAATCTTCCTGGAACATTCATCCTCAAAATAAGAGATCTCAGTTTGATCATATGATCCAAGTGACCTTCCAAGATCAAACATAATTCCAAATAAACCTTTCATTTTGTCATTCTGTTGCTTGTAACATTTCCACTAGGCCTCCTGGGCTGTGACTGCAAGAAGGCTGGATGCAATTCATGATAATTTTACCTTTGCAAAGCTAGTACAGAACAGAGACATCCAGTGACCAACATGTTGAGTGTTGCTTTGAGCAATTACTTTGTCAGAGTAAACTGAAATAGAGGGTTTTAAAAAATCTAAAAAGATACTTATTTTTTTAATCGGAAAATAAAGATACATTAAAAAAATAGATTCTCATTAAAAAGATAAAGTTATACTGATACTTCCAGTATCAATATAAAGTAAAACAATAATAATAAGGATAAAGCCAAGTCCACTACCATCAAGTTCATTCCAACTAATGAGGACTCTCGGTCAGGTTTGTGAGGCAGTAAATCTTTATGGAAGGAGACTTGCCATTTTTATGCTGAGGAATGCTTAGTATAGCAATGCTTAGTAGCAAGCGACTTGATGGTACATAACAATGACTGGAACAGTACATCAACAAGAAACTGTCAAAAATTCATCATGACTAATGTCAGATGGATCTTGGCTTAAAATAGAGGAAGTTAAAAGTATGTTTACTTGTGTTTTGCTTGAGTATGCAAATGAATTTTATTATATAGATTAAAAGCTATGGATAACATGGAGCAGAATGGAGATCCCAGAAGACTTCACTGGGCTCATGGCAAACCTATTTTCAGACCAAGAAGTAATTTCCCAAACAAAACAAGAGAACACTAAATGGTTTAAAATCTGAAAAGGTGTGTATCTGGTTGTATCTTTTCTCTATACCTATTCAACACGTATGCTAAGCAAATATTACAAGATGCTAGATTATATGAAGAAAAATGTGTCATAAGGACTGGAGGAAGACTCATTAGCAACATATGCTACGCAGACGATACAATCTTGCTTGCATAAAGTGACTCAAAACACACTTACTGCAGAAGATCAATGACTACAGTATTTGATGATATGGGTTACATTTCAACAGCAAGAAAACAAAAATCCTCACCACTAGACCAATAGGCAACATCACAGTAGATGGAGAAAATATTGAAACTGTCTGTAATTTATTTATTTGGACCTACAATCAGCATCTATGCAAACAGCAGTCAAGAAATCAAGAGATATTGTTTTGGAGAAATCTGTGGTCAAGGATCTTCAGAGTTCTAAAGAGCAATGATGTCAGTTAAAAAGCTAAATGCCCATCAATAAACGAATGGATAGAGAAGCTATGGTATGTTCACACAATGGAATACTACGCTGCATTGAAAAACAAGGAACTCATGCAATATTATTTTAAATGGGTGACCCTGAAGGACATTATACTGAGTGAAATATCTCAGTCACAAAAAGACAAATACTGCACAGTGCCACTGTTGTAGAATGGGACTGACATCAGGGTTGGCGTAAGACTGAGAAAAACTGGATAGATTATGTATACTTAATTGAAATAGATGAGGGAGAGAACAGTTTAAAAGTGATATATGATAGGGTATTATGATTATCACAGGAATCCAGAATTAAGGTTGCATAGTGGAGTGCATTCGGGGTGGGGGGGAGGGGATCGGGGGGCTGGGGGATTGTATACCAACAAAGAAGTTTATCTTTTACTTTTCAAAGACAGGAACAAACTGCGGGGGTGGGGGGCGGTAGAGTAAAAAGTACAACAATGAATTAATGAAAATTCAAAATCTCTGTAAATGTTCATTAAAATTAATAAATTTTTTAAAGCTAATGTCAGCCTGATTTAAGTCATGCTATTTTATCTGCTTCCTATGTATCTGAAAGTCAGACAATGAATAAGAATGAAAGGAGAAAAATCAATGTCTTTGAATTGTGTTGTTGGAAAAGTGTATTGACTATTCCATAAACTACCAAAGGAATAAACAAATCTGTCTTGAAGAAATTGTAATCAAAGAGACAAGGATGGTGAAACTTTGTCTTACTTACTTTGGACATATTTTAGGAAGAATTAGTCTTTAGATGGTATCATTTCACAACTCTTCTGGTCTTCAATGCTTCAAACATGTCCTTAGGACGATTTTGAAATTCAGGCAGAATGGACTCAAGATGATATTTTGGTTTTCATGGGCTTGTTTTAATTTTTTCTTTTTTGCCTCAATTTGAACTTGCACATGAGTAGTTGATGGTCTGTTCTACACTCCAACCCCAGGTTATTTTGACTGCTAATATTGAGCTTCTCCAACAATTCTTTTCACAGAGGTAGTCAATCTGATTCCTGTGCAGCCCAAAGGTGAGGTCCATGTGCAAAGCCACTCTTTGTGTTTTTTTAAAAAAGTATTTGCAATGAATAAGTCATTGAATGTACAAAATTCAATTCTTTTCTTCCTAGCCTGACTTCTGTCACCAAATCCATACTTGCACACCACCAATTCCTTCTTCATTGCTTTCAACATTTGTATTCCAGTTACCACTTACCATTAACACATCTTGAATGCACGTTTAGTCAATTTTGGACTGCAAGATTTGGTAAAAAATTTCAATTTCTTCCACTTTGAATAATGATCACATTAACAGATATTTCTTGTATGCATATGGATAATAACTATCCTATCACTCACAATATTGTACTTCAGGATAGAACTTGAAAATTACTTTTTTTTTTTTACTTCTTTTCTCCATAAAGAGAGCAAAAGGTCATTTACAAAGACTGAGGAGAGAAGGAAAAAAAACAAAAAACAAACCACCAAACAAAAATAAAAACTCCATTAAATGGATGTCAGAGGAGATTGAAAATTTTCCAAAGCATCAAGAAACCAAAACAAAGGGGAAAGATATTGAAGTAAAAGAGCTGAACAGAAGATTTAAAAGCCAACTAGAGAAGAAAATACAAAGTATTATAAAGGAGTGCATAGAGAGTTGGAATTGGAGAATAAAAAGATAAAAACTCACTCTTCATTTCTCAAGTTGTGAGAACTGAAAAACAAATTTAAAGCTTACAACATGGTGAGCTGCGGGAGCAGCGAACCACTTGGAAAAGGGCCATTATGACCCTCTACAGACTTCTGTTTATTAATAATTGAACAGTTAAACAGTTGGTGACTGGTCTTCAGTGAGGATTGAGGCTCAACAACAGGAATTCAAGGATTTCCAAAGAAGAATGGGTGAGTGCCGCAGCTCCCAACCCCCTCCCGCAGAGCCCGCACTGCGCCTCACCGCAGCTCCATGAAGCTCCCACAGCCCAGGATGGAATCCCTCACCCAGGATGGAGAGTGGGCACCGGGCCTCCCCAGGACTGGTGTGGTGGAGCCGCCACACTGCAGCAAAGTGTACTTGTTCTGAGGAAAATTCTTGGGGCCAAGATGGCAGCGGCAGGGGAAGTGGGTGGACACTGGCCTCCCGCGAGCAAGATGAAGTGCAAACGCCAGCCGCCCGTGCTGGAGATGGCTTGCGCTCGCTGGCCACCCACATGGAAGATGGCACTCGCCCAGCGGCCGCCCACACGGGAGATGGTGCATGCCTACCAGCCGCCTACGCACAAGATGGTGCGAGCCCGCCAGTTGCCCACAATGGGGAATGGCGCGCACCCGCCAGTCGCCCATGTGGGAGATGGCACGAGCCTGCTGGTCGCCCCATGCTGGGGGATGGTGCACACCCACTGGCTGCCTGCACACAAGATGATGCCTGCCTGCCGAGAGATGACACGCGCCTGCAGGTCACCCACGCAGGAGATGACGCACACCCGCCAGTTGTCCGTATGGGAGATGATACTTGGGAGATGGCTCACGCCCACCAGCCACCCCACGGAAGATGGCGCGCTCCCGCCAGTCGCCTGTGTGGGGGATGGCGCGCGCCTGCTGGCCCACTGGCTGCCTGCGCACGAGATGACGCGAGCGAGCACTCCAAGAGATGACGCAAACCCGCCAAGAGATGATGCAAGCCCTCTGGTCGCCCATGCGCGAGATGACGTGTGCCCGCCAGCTGCCCGCACTGGGGGATGACGTGCACCTACCCCCACCAGCTGCCCGCACACGAGTTGACGTGCGCCTGCCGAGAGAGGGTGCAAGCTCGCAGGTCGCCCGTGCACGAGATGATAGGTGCCCGCTGGCCGCCCACGTGGGAGATGACACATGGGAGATGGCGAGCACCTGCCAGTCACCTGCGCTGGGGGATGGTGTGCGCCCACCAACCACCTGCACAGAAGAGATGACGCACACCCCACCACCCGTGGGGGGGACGTGTGCCCCACCACCTGCAGGTTTGGGTTTCCTTGGAAAACCAAAGATGATCACCTATACAATGGATTGTTGAAAGTCACTGTGAGTTGTCTACTTGAT
>NW_006400042.1:2756017-2765166 GCF_000299155.1 Elephantulus edwardii | reverse complement strand
AGCCTCTGGGTTCAACCAGCCATCCCCACTGGACCCACCTGGGAAAACACTTTGCAGTCCAGAGGGGAGCAAATGACAGGAAAATATCTTCTAACAGAACAAGAAGGCAAGCAGCCTTAACCCAAGATCACCAGTAAGGTGATAAAGTGTCCTCCCTTTCCCCCTTCATATCAATGCCCCTGTTCAGCATGAAGAAGCCAGAGAGTCAGCATCCAGTTCCCAAATCAGTAAGACAGTTGATTTAACTACCATTGGAAAATGCTTGTCGTTTTCCTGTAGCATCTGGTCCCCACTGGATCACTTTCATTTCCTTCACCTGCTCCCCCCACCAACCAATTTCTGCAGCTCTGCAACTGCATCCCTGCCCATCCTCATCCTTCTGCCCCCAACCCTCACCTCCTTGTACCCCCAATTTGTTTTTTCCCAATAAAAATTTTAAAAAAATTCAAAGCTTGAGTCTCTGACACACCTACCCCCATTTCCTCAATCACTGAGTCAGTCCATCTCATCAAGGGTCTTCTCTTGCGCTGTCCCTCCACCCTCCCAAGTATGTCGTCCTTTTCCAATGACTGGTAACTCCTTGCAACATGCTTCAGAATCTTTGCCTGCAAGGAGAAACCTCATTTCACCCTCTTCCAGGATAAACCTATTTGTTCTCCTAGCAGTACATAGCATATTCCATACTTTTCTCTAGCACCACAACTCAAAGGCATCAGTTCTCTATCATCCCTACTCATTGTCCACCATTGACACATAGCAAGTAATGGACAAGACTATGGCCTGCATCAGAAGCACCTTAGTTTCCAGACTGATATCATTGCTCTTCAGTACTTTGGAGATGTCCCTGACAGCAGAGTTGGCCAGTATAATTCATCTTTTATTTTCTGGCGTCTTCTACCAAGAGTGTTGGTTGTGGAGGCAAGCAAACTGAAGCTGTCAACAATTTTAATCTCTTGACTATCTATCATGATGCTGCCAATCGGCCCAGTGGTCAGAATTTTTGTTTTCTTGACGTTGAGCTTCAATCAATATTTAAGGCTGTAGCGCAGGCCCTCCTCAGTTTCGACAAGCAAGGTTGTGTCATCTGCATAAAACAGGTTGTTGTTGTTGTTGAGTCTTTCTCCAATCCTGATGCCATATTCCTTAACATTGAACCCAGCCTCCTGGATGATTTGTTCTGCATACAGATTGAAAAGTATAAAGATAGGACACATTCCTGGTACACACGTTCCTGATTTTGAACCATGCAGTGTTTCCTTGCTTTGTTCTGACGACTGGCTCCTGGTCCAAGTATGTTTCATATAAGCACATTCAAGTGTTCTGGGATTCCCCTTCTTCTCAGAGTTACCCACAGTGTGCTGTGATCTGCACAGTCAAATATATTTGCGTAGTCAATGAAACACAGGTAGACATCCCTCTGGTACTCTCTGATTTCAGCCAAGATCCATCTGACATTATCTATAAAATCCCTTGTACTGCATCCTCTTCTAAACCCAGCCTACACGTCTGGCAGTTCTCTGTTGATGTGCTGTTCCAGTCATTTTTGGATAATTTTTAGCTGAACCCTGCTTGCTGTGATGTTCATGGTATTGTTTGATAATTTTCTTACTCTATCTGGGTCAACTTTCTTTACCATGGGGAAAAAAATATGGATCTTTATGAGTCAGTTGGACAAGTGGCTGTCATCCTAGACATCTTGGCGTTACTTGGTGAGCACATCCAGGGCAATGTCTCTTTATTGAAATATGTCAGTTGATATACCATTAATTCCTGGAACCTTATTCTTTGCCAGTTCCTTCAGAGCAGCTTGATCTTCTTCCATTATAGCCACAGGCTCTTGCTTATATGTTGTTTCACTAAATTCTTCTGTGTTAGCTAATTCCTTTTGGTACAGTGACTCTGTATGCTCCTTCTATCTTCTTTTAATGCTTCCTGGATCATTAATATTCTGCCTAAAGCTTCCTTAAGTAAAGCAACTCGAGACTTGATTTTATTCTTCAGTTCCTTCAGCTTAAGAAATGCCAAGTGAATTCAGCCCTTTTGATTTTCAGACTCCAGCTCTTTGCACATTTTATTATAATACTTTGCTTTGTCTTCCCATGCTGCCTTTTGAAATATTCCGCTCAGCTCCTTAACTTCTTGGTTTTTCCCCCCTTTGCTTTGGCTTCTCAGTGCTCTTGTGAAATATTCAGAGTCTCTTCTGACATCCATTTTATTCTTTTCTTTTTCCTCTATCTTCGTAAGATATTTTGCATTCTTCTGGGATGATGTTCTTGATATCCTCCCATAGCTCATCTGGTCTTTGCTCATTAGTGTTCAAGGCCTCAAACCTGTTCCTGAGACAGTTTTTAATTCAAGTGGGATAAACTCAAGGTAAAATTTTGTTTCCTGTGGATTTGATTATATCTTCTTTAGCTTCAGATTGATCTTGCATATGAGTAGTTGATAATCTGTTCCACAATCAGCTCCTAACCTAGTTTCACAGCTGATACTGAGCTTCCCCAGAGATACTTTCCACAGATATAATTGATCTGATTATTGTGTATCTCGTCAGGTGAAATCTATGTGTATAATCAGTGTTTATGTTTCTGATACAAAGTATTTGCAATGAATGAATCCCTGATTTTACAGAATTCTATCATTCTATGTCCAGCCTCATTTCTGTCACCAAATCCATGTTTTCTGACTACTGATCCTTCTTTGCAATCCTTTTTCCCAATTTTTGTATCTCAGTCACCCATTATTATTAATGCATCCTGACTGCACGTTCAATCGATTTCTAACTTCAAAAGTTGGTAGAAATCTTCAATTTCTCACTTTTTGGCTCTAGTTGTTAGTGCATATATTTGAATGATAGTGATATTCACTGACTTCCTTGTATGCATATGGATACTATCCTGTCATTCACATTCTATTTCAAGATGGACCTAGAAACAATTTTTTTAACTGTGAAAGCAATCCCCTTTTGCCTCACCCTTTCTCCAGGAGAGTAGATCATGATCATGATTGTCTGAATGAAAATGACTCATGCCAATCCATCTCATTTCACCAATACCTGTTGTTGTTGTTATGTGCTGCATAGTCAATTGCAACTCATAGCGACCCTATATACAAGGTTCCTAAACACTCCTATATCCTGAGCGAACCTGACAGGTACATCTCTGACACACCTACCCCCATTACCCCAGTCACTGAATCAATCCATCTCATCAAGGGTCTTCCTCTCTTGCACTGTCTCTCCCCCTTTCCAAGCATGATGTCCCTCTCCAAGGACTGATCCCTCCTCACAACATGCCCAAACTATATCAGATGAAGCTTCAGAATCCTTGCCTCCGTGGAACAGCTTGGTTTCACCCTCTCTAGGATGAACAATCTCACTGATTTCACATGCAAGCAAGATTTTACTGAAGATTATCCAAAAACGACTGGAACAGTACATCAACAGATAACTGCCAGAAGTCCAGGCTGGGTTTAGAAGGGGTTGTGGTACTAGGGATATTGTAGCTGATGTTAGATGGATCTTGGCGGAAAGCAGAGATACCAGAGGAATGTCTATCTGTGTTTCATTGACTATGCAAAGGCATTTGACTGTGTGGATCATAACAAACTATGGCTGACTCTGAGAAGAATGGGAATCCCAGAACACTTGATCATGCTAATGCGAAACTTATACTTGGACCAGGAGGCAGTCGTCAGAACAGAGCAAGGGAACACTGCATGGTTCAAAATTGGGAAGCGCGTACTCCAGGGATGCATCCTATCTCCATACCTTTTCAACCTATATGAAGAACAGATTATCCGGGAGGCTGGGCTCTATGAGGAGAAATGTGGGGTCAAGATTGGTGGATGATTTATCAACAATCTGCGTTATGCGGATGACACAACCCTGCTTGCTGAAACTGAAGAGGACCTGAAGCGTCTGCTGCAGAGTGTCAAGGACTGCAGCTTACAATATGGATTGAGGCTCAATGTCAAAAAGACAAAGATTCTCACCATTGGACCAACTGGCAGCATCAGGATGGATGGTGAAGAGCTTGAGATTGTTCACAGCTTTAGTTTGCTTGGCTCCACAGTCCACAGTCTTGGCACCAGCAGCCAGGAAATTAAAAGGCGCATTGACATGGGAAAGTCTGCTGTTAGGGACCTCTCCAAAGTACTGAAGAGCAATGGTGTCTTTCTGGAGACTAAGGTGCATCTGATACAGGCCGTGGTCTTCACAATCACTTGTTATGCATCAGAGAGTTCGACAATGACCAGGGAGGATAGAAGGAGAATTGATGCCTTTGAGCTGTGGTGCTGGAGAAGAGTATTGAGAAGACCGTGGACTGCTAGGAAAACAAACAGATTTGTCCTGGAAAGGGTTAAACCGGGTGGCTCCTTGGAGGCAAGGATTCTGAGGCTCCGTCTAACATACTTTGGACATGTTGTGAGAAGAGACAGGTCCTTGGAGAATGACATCATGCTTGGGAGGGTGGAGGGACAGCGCAGGAGGGGAAGGCCCTCTATGAGGTGGATTGATTCAGTGACTGGGATAATCGGGACAGGAGTGTCTGAGACAGTGCGATTGGCACAGGACAGAGCAGAGTTTAGGGCTGTTGTACATAGAGTCGCTATGATTCGCAAGAGACTTGATGGCACATAACAACAACAACAACAACACTATGTAGACGATATGATAGTGTATTTACAAAACCCTAAAGACTCAGTAAGATAACTACTGGACATAGTTGACCAATTCAGCAAAGTGGCCGGATACAAGATCTGCATAGAAAAATCAATTGTATTTCTCTACAGTGACAAAGAGAATACAGAACTGGAGCTTAGAAAAATAATACCCTTCACAATATCTAATCACAGATTAAATATTTGGAAGTGAATCTAACCAGAAGAACAAAGAATCGATTAAAAGAAAATTACAAAGCAGAGTTTAGGGCTGTTGTACATTGCTATGAGTCACAGGCGACTCGATGGCACATAACAACAACAACAAACAACAAGGATGAACCTGTTTGTTCTCCTAGTTGCCCATGGTATATTCCATTTTCTTCTCCAGCACCACAGCTCAGAGGCATTGATTTTCCTTCTATCATCCATAGTCACTGTCCAGCTTTCTGATGCATAACACCAATACCTAGTATGTCAATATTTATGCTTTCCATTTCTCTCTTAACAATATTCAATTTTCCTACATTCGTGCTTTTCACATTCCACTTTCTAATCACTAGTGTCTGCTTACAACTGTTCCTCCTCCTTTGTGTTTCCATATTTGAGAGCTTAGTCTCAATTGCCGTATCTGCTAGTATAAGTGTGTTCTATTGTAATAGGGATTTTGTAGGCCCATTATTTCATAAATGAATGGCCAATCCTTACTAGTCTGTCTTAATTTGAATGTCCAGATTTAGAACATTATCTGACAGACAAGCATTTTACAGAAAGGAGAAGTTGAAAGACATTTTCCAATTATAGAAGCAACCAACAGGTTCAGTGTTACTCCCTACCCTTGCCATGTGTGTCTTGACCCATACCTTTCCCCGTTCCACCAGCATCCCCTTCCACTCCTGCCTACCCCATTCATCACCTCTCTCCCCCTATCCAACCCTTGGAAAAGCTCTTATCTCGGACGATTCTGAGGAAAAGTCCTTTGCCTTGAGCTTCTGCTCCAGAACTGACTTCTTGTTATTTGGTGTCTCTTCTCTTTCATTTGAAACATGCTGATGTCACAGTAGAATGATTTCACAGGAGAGAATGATGTGTTCTTGGACCTAGTATTGTGTGACTGTGGGTACACCTGGGTTGGATAGGGCTGATAGGGCTGACGTGAAATCTCCTGTTGCACTCAGCCCCCAAACTAGTTAAACATGTAGACCCTGCCCACTGGAATTGTACCAAAAAGAATTAACTGACACTGAAAAATTTCAGGAAGTACCATAGGAACAGGAGTCATAAATAGGAAGTTGAAACTTCACTGAAGACACTGGCAAAATCTAAGGCCTCGGGAATTGATGGGATATCAATTGGCTTGTTTCAGTTAACAGATGCAGCCCTGAATGCACTATGCCAGGAAGTTTGAAGGACAGCTGTCTGGCCAATTGAAGGGAAGAGGTCCATACTTGTTCTCATTCCTGAGAAAGGTGATCCAACTGAATGGGGAAACTATCAATCAATATAATTATTATGTCACATGTATGCAAATTACTGCTGAAGATCATAGAAAACATCTAGAACAGTACATAGAGAGGGAACTGCCAGAAGTTCAAGTAGGATTTAAAAGAGGCACTAGGGATATCATTGCTGAGATCAGAGGGATCCTGGTTGAAAGTAAAGAATACCAGAAGAATGTCTATTTATGTTTTATTAACTATGCAATCATAACAAGTTATGACTAACATTGAGAAAAATGGGAATCTCAGAACACTTCATTGTGCTCATGAATAACCAATACCTAGACCAAGAGGCTTTTTAACATTAAAGAGGGAGTGTTTTTTAGCATCATATCCTCTCTCCATTCCCATTTAATCTTAATGCTGAGCAAATCATTCAAGAATCTGGACTCTATAAAGAAGAATATGGCAATATAACAGAGGAGCAAATAAGTGCTGGCGAGGTTGTGGTGGAAGTGTAAAATGGTGAACCACTATAAAAGGCTGTTTGGCACTTTCTCAAAAAGTTGCAAATAGAAATACCATTTGACCCAGCAATTTCTCTACTGGGAATATACCCTAAAAAAACCATAACTGTCACCCAGGCAGATATATGCACACCCATGTTTATTGCAGCTTTGTTCACAATAGCAAAGAGTTAAAAACCACCCAAGTGCACATCAACAAACTAATGGATAGAAAAGCAGTGGTATATTGACACAATACTATGCTGTTTTGAAAAACAAGGAACTCGTGCAATAGTATTCAAAATGGGTAACTCTGGAGGACATTATGTTGAGTGAAATATCTCCATCACAAAAGGACAAATACTACATGGTGCCACGGTTGTAGAATGGGACTGACATCAGGGTTTGGGTGACTGAGAAAAATTGGATAAATCATGAAACAGATGTGGGAGAGTACAGTTTTAAAGCGATACGATTGGGTATTATGGTTATGACAAGAGTCCAGAATGAAGGTTGCATAGTGGAGTGTACTCAGGGGGTGGGGGAGAATTGTATACCAGTGAAGGAATTTTTTTTTTCCTTTTCAAAGAGAGGAGCAAACTAGGGGAGAGGAGTGGGAAGGGGGGAAAATGCAACAATGAATGAATGAATGAATGAATGGAAATCCAAAATCTCTGTAAATGTTCATTAAAATTAATAAAATAAAGTTTTTTTTAAATGGTCATTGGGGATATATCCCCTAAACCTATGTATAATTTATAAATCAATTAAAAACCTATTGATAAAAAAAGAAGAATATGACAACAAGTTCTGGGTGAGGACTCATCTATAACTTGCATTTAGATGACACAACCTTGCTTGCTGAAAGTGAGGAGGACTTGAAACACTTGTTGCAGAAGATCAACCTAGACCAAGAGGGTATTGTGTGAACATAGCAAAAGAATACTAAATGGTTTAAAATTATGATATATATGCATCAGGCTTGCATCATATCCAATCTGTATGCTGAGCTAATTATTAGAAAGGCTGAAATCAATGAAGAACAAAAAGGTATCAAGATTGGAGGAATACTCATCTATAACCTGCCTTATACAGATGACACACCTGGCTTGCTAAAAGTGACGAGAACTTGAAGCAGATGTCGCAGAAGATCAAAAAATATAGCCTTCTCAATGTCAAGAAAATAAAAAATTCTTACCACTGGACCTATAGGCAACATCATGAAATAGAAAAGATTGAAACTGTCAACTTCATTTTACTTGGATCCACAATCAACACTTTTTGCTGCAGGAGTCAAGAGAGCAGGTTACAAATTAGACTGGTAAAGTCTGCAGTCAAGGACTTCTCCAAATTTTTGAAAATCAATGATGTCAGTTTGAGGACTAAGGTGCATCTGATTAAGGCCATGGTCTTTCTGATCACCTGCTATGCATCTGAGAGCTGGACAATGTGTAAGGATAACAGAAGAATTGATGCCTTTGAGTTTTGGTGTTGGAGAAAAGTTCTGAATATCCTGTGTACTGCCAAAAATAAAAAACAAATATGTCTTGGAGGAGTGTATCCAGGGTGTTTCTTGGAAGCAAAGACGTTGAGGTTCATCTCGCATAATTTGAACATGTTGCTACTTGTTGGAGTGGGACACCAAGCTGGGAAAGTGGAGAATCAGTGAAAGAGATGAAGATCCTTAACCAGGTGAACAGTGACTGCCACAATGCGCTCTTGTGTGTCAGAAACTGTGAGGATGGCACAAAATAGGATCGGGTACAGATCTGTTGTTCATAGGATTACTATGAATCATACTTGACTCGAGAGAGCATAACAACAACAGTCCTTGGAGATGATGCTGGGGAAAAGTAGAGGTTCCAAAAAAGAGAGGAAGATCCTTGGTGAGATGGACTGATGGGTACAGTGACTACCACAATGGTTTTGAGCATGGCAACGATTGATTATGAGGATGATGCCACAGATAATAGCATTTTAATTTGTTGTTCATAAGATTGCTGTGATGGCAATTTGATGGCACCTAACAACAACATCCAAGCTACAACACATGAAATATTCAGCATTCATGAACTGCCAAAAGAAACAACACATATGTCTTGGAGAAGGCAGAGTGATTCTTGGAGGCATAAATTATAAACATAATTTGGGCATGTAGCTTTGCTAGAAGAGGTTATTACTTGGAATAGGACATCATGCTTGGAAAGGTGGAGGGAAGGCAAAGGGGAGGATTATCTTCAACCAGGTGGACTGACACAATGACTGTTGCAATGGGCTTAATGTGTCAGAGATGGTGAGGGTTGCTCAAGTAGAAAAAGTTTCAAATCTTCTGTTCATAGGGTTGCTGTGATTCATACATGACTCAGTTGGACCTAACAACAACATCTAATCAGAATCTCAAAATGGAGAAAGAATAAAACACTACTTTGAATCCTTGAGAAGCTGAATATTTGTGTATTGCCATAAATTTTGGTCCAATAGATTTGAATCTCTTGGCTTTTTAAAAACTTTATTTTGTTATTTTTTGTTTTGTGGTTTTCCC
>NW_006400042.1:2749900-2755917 GCF_000299155.1 Elephantulus edwardii | reverse complement strand
TTTTTATTTTTTATATTGGCTTTTATTTTTATTTTCATTATCCTTGCTGGGAAAAAAGAGAATATAACATTTCTGTATATAAAATTATGAACTTATTCATTACAGAATACATTCTTCTCAATCCAGTCACTTAATGTGCAGGAAAGTAGGAACGAGGAGAGTTGGCAGTCTGACAGATTTGAGGGGTAGGTAATTGTGCAACAGTGAATGAATATTTAAAAAAGTGAACTAGGGGCGGGTGAAGGGAAGGAGAGGGGGTAAAAAATCAGCTTTGAATAAATGAAAATCAGACTTCTCTATAAAAATTAAAATCACGATTAAAATAATTTCTTTTAAAAAGAAGTTAATTAGTAATTGTTCTCTATGTAAAATGAATATTATTGACACAAAAACCTAAAAGTTGCCTGAGAGCCCCACAGAACTGGACAAAAGCATCTTTTCTCTTACTGTATGTAAGATTCTGTATAGTTGTGCCTGGTTTCCTGTCCAGGGACCACAATAACAAAATTCCCTTTCATCCACTCTTCCGTCTCAAATTGACCAGAACTCTGAATGTGTGCTGGTAAAACCTCTCACATAAATGCCACAGTTGCAGCCTCATTGCAATGGCTTAACAGGTAACAGGTGTTGTGTTTTAAGACCCAGTCCCCTGAATCTGTATTTACTAGGGTCAGCTGCATCACTGGTTAATTACTGGGTTTTAAACTGTAGAAAAGTACCCCTCTACAGAGGTCAAATAATTTGAAACCCTATCCTCACCCAAAGAATGTTAAACTGATTTTCCTTTGGCTGAAATCCTTTAAGTGACAGAGAAGGAAAAAAAGGGGGATTTAGAGCACTTTTTCCAGCTTTGAGATAAAAATGGCAATCAACTAAGCTTCTGTCATTTCAGGCATTTACAATTTGAGTGTCAAACTGTTGGTTGACTAGCAAATGTGTATTTGCTCCAACTGGCAGAGTTTGCATAAAAAAATAAAAATTCACCCTTTTTTTTACTAGTTTATTTACAAAATTATAATGCAAATTTGAACAAATTCTTTCAATTTCCCTCACTCCCGCAACCATCAAATTATACAGTTCAATGATTAATCCCCTCTTCTCCCTGTACATCCACATCTTTCTGCTTCCAGCCTATCTCACCCCTCCTGGGTCCTTATACTCATTCTAAAATGAGGGTCTTATAAAATATTTATCCTAGTGGGACTATTAGTTCACTCAGCATAATGCTCTCCAGTCCCTCCCAAGTTAGGTAATAATTTACAAAATTATTGCTCCTGCGGGCTGCATAATATTCCATTGTGTGAATGTACCATAATTTCTCAATCCATTCATTTGTGGCTGGACATTTGGGCTGTTTCCATGTCTTGCAGTGGTGAATGTTGCTATGGACATTGATGTACAAATCTCAGTTTGTGCCTCAGTTCTCAGGGTATATTCCAAGTAGTGGAATAGCTGAGTCATGTGGAATTTCTATGTTCAGCTTTTTTAGGAAGCACCAAACTGCCTTCCAGAATGGTTGCACCATTTTACAATCCCACCAACAATGTCCTCTCCAACATCTATTATTTGCTGCCCTGTTAAACTTTGCCACTCTTGCTGGAGTGAGATGGTACCTTAGTGTGGTATTGATTTACATCTCTCTTATTACCTGTAATTTGGAGCATTTCTTCGTGTGTGTTTACCATTTGAATATCTTCCTCTGTGAAAATTCTTCCCATGTCTCTTGCCCAGTTGGTAATTAGATTATCAGTTTTTTCCTTATGGGGACCCAAGGGTATTCTGTAAACTTTTGTTATAAAACTCTTTACTGAGATACTATTACCAAATGTTTGTTCCCAGTCTGTAGGTTTTCTTTTCTACTGTTAGAACAGTTTTTGATGTACACAAAGATTTCATCTTTAGAAGGTCCCATGCATCAATTTTATCTGCTAGATTGTGCATTTCTGGTTGTATTTTGTAGTCTCTTTATACCTTGAACTAGAGCTTCTAAGCTTGATCCCAGTTTGCCTCTTATGAACATTATGGTTTGGGGCTTTACTCCCAGGTCCACCTTGACTTTTGTGTACAGGTTGATATGTGGATCCTGTTTAAAGCTTTCTGCAGGTGGAAGTCCAGTTTTGCCAGCACCATTTGTTGAAGAGGTTTTCATTTCCCCATTTGATAACATTGACTTCCTTGTTGAATATTAGTTGACCGTAGATATCTGGGTCGTTTCTCAATTTGGTATATGTGCCTGTCATTGTACCAGTACCATGCTGTTTTGATTACCACTGCTATGTAGTGGGTTTTAAGGTCAGGGAGTGCTATGCCTCCAACCTTATTTTTGTTTCTCAGAAGTGTTTTGCTTATTTGGGGTCTCTTGTCTCTCCAAATACACTTTATCATTTCCCTTTCAATTTCCTTGAAAAATTTGGTATCTGGATTGGGATTGCATTGAACATGTAAATTGTCTTTGAGAGGATTGTCATTTTTACCATATTGAGTCTTCCTATCCATGAACAAGGCACATTTCCCCATTTCTTTAGATCTTGTATTGTGTCTTTCAGAAATACTCTCTAGTTTTCTTTGTATAGGTATCTTATCTCTCTAGTTACGTTCACTCTCAAGTACCTTCAATTTGTGGCTGGCTATTGTAAATGGTATTGAAAATGTATTGGAAGAAGGAGTGACATCCACTTCCTTAAGCAGCTGGCCTCCAGAAACCCTATGAACCTGGAGAAAGCATGAAAGTCATGCACGCAAGTGTCAGGGACTTTCATCCGTAGGGTTGCTATGAGTTGCCTATGACTCGACAGCACTTAACAACACAACAACAACACTGTAAATAGTATGGCTTTCTTTATTTCCATCTCTGAGTCCTCTTTGTTACGGTAGAGGAATCCTATTGAGTTTTGGATAATGATCTTATATCCTGCCACTCTACTAAATTGGCCTATTAACTCTAACAGATTTTTGGTGAGTCACTGGGATTTTTTTTGGAAATGCACCCTTTTATGCTCAGTTTTGCACAATAGGATGCCACTGCTTAAAAATGTCAACAATGAATGTTGTAATACAAATATCCATCCTCAGAAAAATCTCATGATATTTGTATTGGAATTGAATCAAACATGTAGATTGCCTTTGGTAGGATTGTCATTTTCACAACATTGAATCTTCCTGTCCATGAGCAAGGAAATTCTTCCATTCCTCCAGGTCTCATTTTATTTCTTGTAATGATGTTTTGTAATTTTCTTTGAGTAGATCCTTTGTGTTTCTAGTTAGATTTACTCCCAACTATTTAATCATGTGATTAGCTATTATGATAGGTATAGTTTTTCTTAGCTCCAGTTCTATATTCTCTTTATCACTGTATATTGATCTTGTATCCTGTCACTTTGCTGAATTGGTCAACTATGTCCAGTAGTTTTCTTGCTGAATCTATAGGGTTTTCTAAATGTACTATCGTATCATCTGCATATAGAGATAGTTTTACCTCCTCTTTGCCAATTTGGAAACCTCTTATTTCCTTCTCTTGTCTTCTTGCTACCACTAAGATTTCTAATACAATATTGAATAAGAGAAGTGATAGTGGGCATCCTTGCCTAGTTCCTGTTCTCAAAGGGAATGACTTTAAACTCTCTCCATTGAGAACAATGCTAACTCTCGGAGGAAATTCCCTTCTATTACTATTTTTTTTTTTTAGTATTTTAATCAGGAAAGGGTGTTGGATTATGTCAAAGGCCTTTTTTTTCTGCATCAACTGATAGGAGCATGTGGTTCTTGTTCTTCAACGAGTTGGAAAAGGCCATCTCCAACTCCATTTGAAATGGAAAGAGGCCCAGAAAGGCAAAGCGTTCCTTAAAAAAAGAAGCAAGGTAGAAGGCATCTCACTCCCTGATTTCAAATCCTACTACACTGCCCTGGTGGTCAATACAGAGTGGTACTGGTACAATTACAGACATGTATATCAATGGAATAGAATTGAGAACCCAAAAGTCAGCCCCTCTACCTATAGACAACTGATTTTGAACAAGGAAATGAAATCAGTTAAATGGGGAAACAAAAGCCATTTTTTATTTCAAGAATTTTTTAATTAATTTTAATGAAAATTTACAGAGACTTAGGGTTTCCAGTCATTCATTGTTGCACTTTTCTCCCTGCCCACGTCCACCCCCCAATTCACTGTTCTCCTTGAAAAGTAAAAGAAAAACCCTTTCATTGTTATACCGTCCCTCCCCCCAAGTCCACTCCACTGTGCAGTCTTCATTCCGGACTCCTATCATGACAATAATACTCAATCATATATCCCTTTTAAACGGTTCTCTCCCCATCTGTTTCAATGCAGTATACATCATTCCTCCCCTCCTTCTCTGTCTTCTCTCAGCCTCAATGTCAGTCCCGTTTTACAACAGTGGCACCATGCAGTATTTGTCCGTTTGTGACTCAGAGAATTCACTCAGCATAATGTCCTCTCCTCCAGGGTAACCCATTTTGAATAATATTGATGAGTTCCTTGTTTTTCAATGTTGCATAGTACGCTATTGTGTGAATATAGCAGAGCTTCTATATCCATCCGCTTGTTGATGGGCACTTGGGATGTTTCCAGCTCTTTGTTATTGTGAACAAAGCCGCGATAAGCATGGGTGTGTTTGCTTGGGTGGCAGTTATGGTGTATTTCGGGTAAATTCGCAGTAGTGGAATTGCTGGGTCAAATGATATTTATATTTGCAACTTATTGAGAAAGCGCCATACAGCCTTCCCATAGGGGTTGTACCATTTTACAATCCCACCAACAGTGACATGCTGTCTTGACCACCACAACAGTGTAATAGGATTGAAATCAGGAAGTGAGATGCCTCCTACCTTGTTTCTCTTTTTAAGGAGTGCTTTGCTTATTCTGGGCCTCTTTCCGTTCCAAATGAAACTGAAGATTACATTTTCCATCTCATTAAAAAATGGAATTGGCATTTGTATTGGGATTGCATTGAACATGTAAATTGCCTTTGGTAGCATTGTAATTTTCAAAATATTGAGTCTTCCTGTCCATGTTGTTGTTGTTGTTACGTGCCGTCAAGTCACTTACGACTCATAGCGACCCTATGTACAACAACCCTAAACTCTGCTCTGTCCTGTGCCGGTCTCACTGTCTCCAACACACCCATCCCGATTACCGAAGGCACTGAATCAATCCACCTCATAGAGGGCCTTCCACTCCTGTGCCTGCCCTCCACCACCCAAGCATGATGTCCTCCTCAAAGGACCAGTCTCTCCTTGCAACATGATCGAAGTGTGTCAGGCAAAGCCTCAGAATCTTTGCCTCCACGGAGCCGCCTGATTTAACCCTCTCCAGGATGAACCTGTTTGTTTTCTTAGCAGTCCATGGAACCCTCGATACTCTTATCCAGCACCACAGCTCAAAGGCATCAATTCTCCTATCCTCCCTAGTCATTGTCCAACTCTCTGATGCATAACAAGTGATTATAGAGACCGTGGCCTGTATCAGACACACCTTATTCTCCAGAGACACACAATTGCAAGGGATATTCTTCCACTTCTCCAGGTCTTTTTGTTTCTTGTAGTACTGCTTTGTAATTTTCTTTTAATCGATTCTTTGTTCTTCTGGTTAGATTCACTTCCAAATATTTAATCTGTGATTAGATATTGTGAAGGGTATTATTTTTCTAAGCTCCAGTTCTGTATTCTCTTTGTCACTGTAGAGAAATACAATTGATTTTTCTATGCAGATCTTGTATCCGGCCACTTTGCTGAATTGGTCAACTATGTCCAGTAGTTATCTTACTGAGTCTTTAGGGTTTTGTAAATACACTATCATATCGTCTACATAGTGTTGTTGTTGTTGTTGTTATGTGCCATCAAGTCTCTTGCGAATCATAGCGACTCTATGTACAACAGCCCTAAACTCTGCTCTGTCCTGTGCCAATCGCACTGTCTCAGACACTCCTGTCCCGATTATCCCAGTCACTGAATCAATCCACCTCATAGAGGGCCTTCCCCTCCTGCGCTGTCCCTCCACC
>NW_006400042.1:2746090-2748425 GCF_000299155.1 Elephantulus edwardii | reverse complement strand
TTGTCATCCTGTGCTGCCTTTTGAAATCTTCTATTCAACTCTTTAGTATCTTGAATTCTTCCTTGTGCTTTGGCTTCTCTGCACTCCAGTGCAATTTTCAGAGTCTCTTCTGTGTACATCTACATAAAGAGATAATTTTACCTCCTTTTTGCCAATTTGGATACTTTTTATTTCCTTCTCTAGTCTTATTGCTATTGCTAAGATTCCAATACAATATCAAATAGGAGAGGTGATAGGAGGCATACTTGTCTAGTTCCTGTTCTCATGGGGAATGCTTTAATCTCTCTCCATTGAGAACAATGTTGGCTCTCAAGTTTGTGTATATATGTTTTACTATGTTGAAGAAATTTCCCTCTAATATTATTTTGTTGAGTGTTTTAATCAGAAAATGGTGTTGGATTTTTTTCAAAGGCCTATTCTGCATCAATTGATAGGATCGTGTGTTTCTTGTTCTTTCTTTGTTTATATGATGAATTAAATAATTTATTTTCTTATGTTAAACCATCTTTTCAAACCTGTTATGAATCCCACTTGGTCATGGTGAATTATTTTTTTTTATTTATCATTGGATTCTATTGGCCAGGATTTTATTCAGCATTTTTACATCTATATTCATAAGAGAGATCGGCCTATAGTTTCCTATGTTGGTGGTGTCTTTACCTGGTTTTGGTATCAAGGATATGTTCGCATCATAGAATGAGTCTGGGAGAATTCCATCTTTTTCTCTTTTATGAAATATTTTATGTAGGATTGGTGAGAGTTCTTCTCTGCAAGTTTGATAAAATTCACTTGTAAAGCCATCTGGTGCAGGACTTTTTTTGCCTGGAAGCTGTTTTGTTGTGGAGTTTTTGGGTTTTTGTGTTTGGTTGTTTGTTTTTTTTTTTACTTTTTCAATTGCTTCTTTTGTAATGGGTCTGTTCAGGTGTTCAGTTTTGGTTGGTATCCGTTTAGGTAGGTAGTGAATTTCTAAATATTTGTCCATTTCCTCTAGGTTTTCTTATTTGTTTGAATATAATTTTTCATTATATTCCTGTGTTAGCCTTTTTATTTTAGTTAGTTCAGTTGTGAAATTGCCCATTTTGTCTCTTGTTTGGATTATATGTGGTTTTTTCTTTGATAGTTTTCCTAGAGTTTTGTCAATTTTATTGACCTTTTCAAAGAACCAACTCCTTGTTTTGTTGATTGTTTCAATTGTTTTCAAGTTTTCTACTTTTTTTTCCCAAGCATAATGTTTTATTCCCCCCCCCCCAAGAACTGGCCACTCCTGGCAACATGCCCAAGCTATGTGAGAGGAAGTTTAACCATCTTTTTATTCTTTCTTTTTTTATTAATTTTGATGAATATTTACAGAGATTTTGGATTTCCGTTCATACATTGTTGCACTTTTCTCCCTGCCCTCCCCTCCTGCTCAGTTTGCTTCTCTCTTTGAAAAGTAAAAGAAAAATTCCTTCACTGGTATACAATCCACCCTCCCCCCTCCCCCCCGAGTACACTATGCAATCTTAATTCTGGACTCTTGTGATAACCATATTACCCTATCATATATCACTTTTAAACTGTTCTCTCACTCATCTGTTTCAATGCAGTATGCATAATTTATCTAGCTTTTCTCAGTCTTACGCCAATCCTTATGTCAGTCCCATCCTACAACAGTGGCACTATGCAGTATTTGTATTTTTGTGACTGAGATATTTCACTCAGCATCATGTCCTTCAGGATCACACATTTTGAATAATATTGAATGAGTTCCTTGTTTTTCAATGCAGTGTAGTATTCCATTGTGTGAATATACCACTGCTTTTCTATTCATTCGTTTGTTGATGGGCACTTGGGTTGTTTCCAACTCCTTGCTACTGTGAACAAAGCCATGATAAACATGGATGTGCATGAATCTGCTCGGGTGTCAGTTATGGTCTCTTTAGGGTATATTCCCAGTAGTGGAATTGCGGGGTCAAATGGAATCTCTATTTGCAACTTTTTTTTTTAACATTTCCACCGTGGCTTTTATTGAGAAGGTAGTTACAGTAGTGTTGACCTGGTTTGCATGAGAAAGGGCCGCACCATTTTCCATAGTGGTTGCACCATTTTACATTTCCACCAACAGTAAATAAGGGTTCCAGTTTCTCCACAACCTTGCCAACATTTGTTGTTTGCTGCTCTGTTGAATTTTGCTATTCTTACTGGGGTGAGATTATATCTCATATTTGTTTTTATTTGCATCTCTCTTAGAGCTAGGGATTTTGAACATTTCTTCATGTGCTTCTTGGCCATCTGAATGTCTTCTTTGGTGAAGTGTATGTTCATATCTTGCGCCATTTTTCAATTGCATTATTTA
>NW_006400042.1:2738036-2745227 GCF_000299155.1 Elephantulus edwardii | reverse complement strand
TTTTGTTTCTTGTAGTAATATTTTGTAATTTTCTTTTATTAGATCTTTGTGTTTCTGGTTAGATTTACTCCCAAGTAATTTGAGCTTTCTATTTCATTTATTTCTGCTCTAATTTTTTAAATTTCATGTTTTTTAGAGAGTGTAGGGTTTTCTTGCTGTTATTTTTCAAATTTGTTGGAGATGTTCGGTTATAGAGTCAATGGTCATTTTTCCCTTGCCTTTTGATATGTTTGCTTATTGCTATAAATTGACCTCATTACTGCTTTGGCTGTTTCCCAGAGGTTGTGGTAATGGTGATTTCATTATCATTTGTTTCAAGAAACATTTTAATTTCATTTTTTTACTTCTTCTAGTACCCACTCATGTTCAAGCAATATATTGTTCAGCTTCCAAATATATGGTTTTCTCCTCCTTTATCCTCTTGTTATTAATTATAGTTTTATAGCATTGTGGTCTGAGAAAATGCTTTGTATTATTTCTGTTTTTTAATTTCTTGATGCTTGCCTGTGATGTAAAATGTCATCTATTCTGGAGAATGTTCCATACACATTGGAGAAGAATGTATACTGTGTCTTTGGGGGTGCATAAGCATATCAATATCTACGAGGTTGAATTGGTTTATTGTGTGGTTTAATTCTTGAGTATCTTTATTGAGTTTTTTACTGATAGTTCTATCTTTTATTGAGAGGGGTGTATTGAAGTCTTCAACTACTATAGTCATGTTGTCTATTTCCTTTTTCAGTTTGTTGTATATATTTTGCAGGTCTTCCATTTGGTGCATAGATATTTATTATTGTATGTCCTCTCGTTCTCTTGACTCTTTAAGCATTATGTAGTGACCTTCCTTGTCTGTTGTGATGGTTTTCACATTGAAATTTATTTTATCAGAGATTAATATTGCTACTCCAGCTTTTTCTGGTTGCCATTTGCTTGGTATATTTTTCCCATCCTTTTATTTTTAGTGTTTCTTTATCTTCATTTTTCTGGTGTGTCTCTTGTAGACAGCATATTTATGGATTTTGTATTTTTGTCCAATCTGCTACTCTTCTTCTCTTCAGTGGTACATTCCAACCATTCACATTCAGTGTGATTATTGAATGGCAAGGTTTTACTGCGATCATTTTGTTGAGTTCTTTTTGGTGTCGTTGCTATTTACCTTGGTCCATGCTGCTCTCTGTAGTAACACTTTAAGTAGCACTTCTCTCAGTGTTTCTTGCAACGCTGGTCTTGTTTTTTGCTGTTGGTTTTTACGTGTGTGTGATAACAGATCCATTTTAATTCTAGCACCTGAAGCTGTACAAGGGTATGCTTTATAAACATCATGGGACTGTGGTACACATTCAACAAAGTGTCAACTGTGCAATACCACTTAGTATTTCAAAATCAGGAAACCTATCTTTGAATTGTTTAAACACAATCCACAGAATTAAAAACAAAATCAGAAGCCATCACAGTTCTACTAATTGACAATGAAACATTTTCTATTTAATACTTGATTTAACAGTCACTATTTGGTAGGGGATGCTGGAAGTTATTTCTGAGTCTCATCCTGAATGCTGCACTCTGTTGGGAAGGTCTGGTGAGTAGGTATGTGACTGGCCAGAGGTGAGTACAGCCAGGACCAGAACAGCAAGGAAAGGTCTACCACAGTTCCTGTAGCTTCCACATTTTTTTCTTCGTCAGTTAAAAGTGAACAGTGAGAAGTAAATACTTATCTTTACATATACACAAGGTATGCTGAGAAAGCATATTTGCTTACAAGCATACAAAAATACTTGTTAACTAGTTTGATAAGAAAATAATGTATAAAAGTATATAGCAAAAACATTAATCATCTCTGACCCTGGAAAGATCAATTCCATATTTTATATTACATCAAACACAAAAGACCATTTTAGTTGTTTTCATTTGAATCCCTTATCCAGAGATACTTGAAAAAGGAAGACAGACAGAAATTACTCATTTTTACCCTCAACATGGCTCTGAAAAGTTAAATTAAAAACAAAAATAATACCTAAATCCAGAATGAATCCAAATATTTAGCGTCCTAGAATATAATCATTTTCAAGAACAGGCGTAATAATAAAGGTTTATAAGTAGTTGTTAATCCATAAACACAGTGGGCATTTTGGAATTTGGCCACTGGGATGGGAAGGGGAAGCTATGGCATCAGTAAGATCTGACATGTCTCACTTTTGTAGATGCAATACAGTGTTTAGTTGGCAACAAAACACTCAAAAGTAGGTGAAAATTCACATTTTTAAAAAATTCCGTATGTTTCTATTTAAAGTAACAATAGGCAATAAATTTCCAGAAGTTAAAAATTATTTTATAATTTATGCCTTCAGCTTGGCAAATAGTTAAGGTTCTAAAACTGATTCATCCCATTAAAATAGAGCCCTTAAAAAAAAAAAGAAAGAATGTGTGTGTGTATAGATATGTATTTTTGAGAAATCAGATAATCTTAAAAGCAGCCTTAGTGTTTCCTTTAAATATCTCTTGAAAAGACCAAAGCATTAGTTTCACAGAAAGATTAGCCAGCTTCTTGGTCTAAGGCTAACATGGTGATAATTTTAGGACTTGCTCATCTAAGGTTAGAAAGGTACCAACATGATGTAAACTGTAACGTGGGACGAAAATGAGGGCTTTTCCTGGCAGTAGGTAACTGAAACGCATAGGATTCTTAGGAAATGACACAATAGCAACCTTCCTTGTCTTTTTCTTTGCGAGTTGGTTCTGGAGAAGGAGGACATTCTTAATCTTGAAATTTCCTTTCAACCCAGACAAGCTCATGCAAAGCCTGATCTACATTCATCCTAATCTGCAGACGCCTCCATATATGTCACCTTAAGTTGTCGGGCCAGCTGTTGTCCCTCTTCTTGTGTTATCTGTCTTTGATGATCCAGGTCTGATTTCTTACCAATTAAAATCATTGGAAATTCATCACGATCCTTGACTCTGAGAATCTGTCTTTGAAATGTATAGATTTCTTCAAAACTGCCTCTGTCTGTGACCGAAAAGACCAACAGGAAACCCTCGCCAGTCCTCATGTACTGTTCTCTCATAGCTCGAAACTCTTCTTGTCCTGCTGTATCCAGAATGTCTAGCCGAGCTGCTCTGTCATCTATCACACACTGCTTTGTGTAGGAATCTTCAATGGTTGGATCATCATTGGTCACAAAATAGGACTGGATAAATTGGATAGTGAGGGCCGACTTGCCCACGCCGCCTCCGCCGACCACCACAAGCCGGTATTTCTCCTGGCCGGAGCTGTCCCGCCAGCTGGCCTCGGCCATGGGGACGCCGCCGAGCCCAGCCCGGCCACGCTAAGCCGCTGCCCGCCCTAGGCCCGGCTCCGGAGACGTGTGCAGCCTGCGGGCTGCGGGCTCACAGCCGGGCAGGGGTCCCTGGCACCGGGAGCTGTTGGGAGGATCAGTCCGCGCGGCTGCATGGCACCCGGGGCTGGTCGGCTCCCGCCCGAGGCGCGGAGAAGCGGGGTGTCCACAGGGGCCAGGCGGCTGCAGCCAAGGGGGCGCGCTCCTCTACACGTCTCCGCAGCGCCTGCAGAACACAGCCTCCAGGGCTGCTACTAAAAAATGACTGGTCTTGTTTTCACAAACTCCTTTAGGTTGTGTTTTACTGGAAATATCTTGATCTCGCCTTCATATTTAATGGATAATTTTGCTGGGTACAGTATTCTTGGTTTACTTTTGTGTTCTTTGAATGTTTGATATATGTCCTCCCACTGTCTTCTTGCTTGCATGGTTTCTATTGAGAAATTGTCATTTACTCTTAACTGTTCTCCCGTATAGTTAATTCTTTGTTTCTCCCTTGCTGCTTTCAGAATTCTCTCCTTATCTTTGGTTCTGGCAAATTTGACTATGATATTCCTTGGTGTTTTTCTTTTGGGGTCTATTTTATATGGTGTTCGCTCAGCTTCTTGAATATATATTCTTCATTATGCCTAGGAAGTTTTCCTCTAGTAATTCTTCCACAACTTTTTGAGTGCCTTTATTTGCTTCTTCCTGTTCTGGGATTCCAATGATGAACATGTTATTTCTCTGATGATGTCCCACGTTATTCTTATATTTTCTTCTTTATTCTTCCTTTTTCATTCTGTTTTGTGCTCCAGCGGATCAGTGGCGACAATTCTATCTTCTCTTTCACTGGTTCTGTATTCCATCTCTTCAACTCTGCTCAAGTGTCCCTCCATCATGTTGACAGCATCTGAAACATTGGACCTTATATTTTAGATTGTGGTTTCTTGTTTCCCAATGCCTCTAATGCCTTGTTTGTTTTACCTGCATTGTTCTGGATTGATTTTTGTGGTTTTTGGGGGTTTTTGTGTGTGTGTGTGTTTTTTTAGTTCCTCCTTGTTATTGCTTGCAGTATCATGTAATTCTTCAAGTTTGTCTTTCATCCATTGAAAATATTCAATCATTGTTCTTTTAAATTCTGTATCAGCAAGTTCCATCAGACTTTCTGGCTTTAGGAAATCTATTGATACTTTGCCACCTTTTAGGAGTGCATTTTGCATCTTGCTTTGTGCTTGTGTAGTGTGTGAGATAGCTTGCTTCCTTCGAGACATTGATAGGTCTTGATCTGAAGACAATGCTCTAGAAATCAATTGGGCAGCTACCCCACTTGTGTTTTTCTCTGAATTTTTGACTCAGGGGAAAGTTCAGTTCAGAGCCTTTGAGAAAAGCCTCTTGTAGCTAAGTCAGATCAAGGAGCTCCGGATTAAAGGCAAGTTGATTGACTGGACGTGTAGGCACAGGTGTTAAGCTGAATGGGGGGCTGGGCATGCATGGGTGGGTGGGGCTACCACCAGGTTGGTCAACCACATGTGGGACCTCACTCAGACCTCAGCTGTCTGAGTGTGCTCACAGGAAGGGTCCCTACTCAAATTCCAGCTCTCTGTCTCCCATCCAGTAGCTTTTGATCAACGGACCCTACCCCAGCAGGGCCCTGGGTGCAGTGTGACCCGAGAAGACTTAGTCAAATTCCCACCAACTCACTCACCTCTGTCTGGTCCATGATGTCCATGAAAGTTCAGTCAAATTCCCACCAGCCTGCTCCCTTTTGTGTGCACTCCCAGGCAGTCGATGGTGCCCAAAAAAACTCAGATAAATTCCCACCTGCCTGCCCATTCCTGGGCAATCAGCGGGAATTCAGCCAAATTCCCACCAGCGGGCTTGCTCTTGGGTTCTCTCCCAGGGAACTGGCAGTGCCCAAGAAAGCCCAGTCAAATTCCAACCAGCCCACCTGAAGTGGGTGTTCAGTGGGGGCAAAGGAAATATCAGTAAAGTTCCAACTGACCCACTTGCTCTTAGTGGGGCTTGAAAGAACTCATGCAATTTCCCACTAACATTTCTCCTGGTGGATGGGACCCATAGCAGCTCAGCTGGTGGCTTCTAGCTTTTGCCAGTCCTGTGGCACAGCTTGCGGCATGGCTCTATTTTCCTGTTGCTCCAAAACGAATTGTTGCAACAATAGTTCTAATTCAAATTCCTACTGTCCATGTCGCACTATGTTGGTCGGTCTCTGTGTAGCATGAAGGTCTCTCTAGTGGCCTGTCTTTATGCAGCTTGCTGCTCCTCCAGCTCTTCAAACTGTTCTCTCCATGCCAACATCTTGGAATCCCACACAGCCCTTTTAACAAATGTTGCTGGCAAAATTGGAAAACCATCTGCAGGAAACTCAAACAAGACCCATACCTCACACCATACGGAAAACTCAACTCAAAGTGGATCGAGGACCTAGAATTAAGACGAAGGACTATAAACTTTATTAGAGAAAAGCTTGGAAGAACGCTAGATGCAATAATCCACATGAACAGTCTTCCAAGCATCCTGAAAAAACTACAACCAGGAGAGGATAAAATAGATGAATGAGACTTTATAAGAATGAACTCTCTATGCACATTCAAAAATTTCTCCAACAGGGTGAAAAGAGAAGTCACAGATTGGGAAAAAATATTTGGTAATGACATGTCTGATAAGGGATTTATAGACTGCTCAAGCACCACAACAAGATAAAATTAAGCAACCCAATTGAAAAATGGGAACAGGATATGAACAGACACTTCACCAAAGAAGACATTCAGATGGCCAACAAACAAATGAAGAAATGTTCAAAATTCCTAGCTTTAAGAGAGATTAAAATCAAAACAACCATGAGATATAATCTCATCCCAGCAACAATAGGAAAATTCAACAGAGCAGCAAACAAAAAAATGTTGGCAAGGTTGTGGAGAAACTGGAACCCTTATTCACTGTTGGTGGGTGCATAAAATGATGCAACCACTATAAAATGCAGTATGGTGGTTTCTCAAAAAGTTGGAAATAGAAATACTATTTGACTCAGCAATTCCACTATTGGGAATATACCCTAAAGAAACCATAACCACCACCCAAGCAGATATATGCACAGCCATGTTTATTGTGGCTTTGTTCACAATAGCAAAGAGCTGGAAACATCCCAAGATCCCATCAACAAATGAATGGATAGAGAAGTTGTGATATATTCACACAATGGAATATTATGCATCACTGAAAAACAAGAACTTATGAAATATTATACAAACTGGGTAACCATGCTGGGTGGCATTATGCTGAGTGAAATATCTCAGTCACAAAAAGATAAATACTGCATAATACCACTATGATAAAACAAGACTGCCATGGAGGTTGGGAGGGAAACTAACAAAAGAGAGAATAAATAACGTACATGGCAGCGAGAACTACATAAAAGGAATATATGATTATGTATTATTGGCCTGCCAAGAGTTCAGAATAAGAGCTGCATAGTAAATTGATCTTCGGGGTAGGGTGGGGTGGGGTGAGGCTGTATAACAATGAAAGAACTTTTTTTCAGAGAAAAAAAGCAAACTATGGGGTAGGTGGGGCAGGGAGGAAAACGTGCAACAATGTTGCACAATGGAAATCCACTCTATAAACTTTCATTAAAATTTCAATTAAATAAATTAAATTTTAAAAAAGAAAAAAATAGACAATTACTGTAGGTGATTTCTGTTCTGGGGAATTCCGCAGAATTTCTACACTACGGAACAGTACATCAGCAGAGAAATGCCAGAAGTCTAGTCTGGGTTTAGAAGGGGTCGTGGTACTAGGGATATTGTAGCTGATGTTAGATGGATCTTAGCTGAAAGCAGAGAATACCAGAAGAATG
>NW_006400042.1:2736169-2737061 GCF_000299155.1 Elephantulus edwardii | reverse complement strand
GTGTCAGAGACAATGCGATTGGCACAGGATAGAGCACGGTTTAGGGCTGTTGTCCATAGGGTCGTTATGAGTCGCAAGTGACTCGATGGCACATAACAACAACAAGTAACAAAAGCCTCATTCATAATTCATTACTATACTTAAGACAAAGAGGAATATTTCATGGCAAAAGACAGTATTTTTTAAATACTTTTGTCACTCACAATTCCTGGGTGGTACACACAGTTTGCACTGTCATGGTGGTGAGTGTCAGCAAAAGTCACAGCCAAGAAAGCCCTCTAAGCGTTCTGCTTCATAGCACATGGAGTCAGTAAAAGGTAAAATTGTCTCCATGGTGACATGTTGGTTTCTATTTTCTGCTTGCCCAAAGCTGACTTTCAAGGTTCTTAACAAGGGGATATTCATGCTACTTTAAAGATATTAAAATACTTTTCTTTTCCAAATGAAAAAATAACACATATTTATTAAATACCACTACATAACATGGATGAGTACAGAGCACACTATCATGAATATAACAAGTGAGTAACAAAAGAACAAATACTAGATAAGACCACAGCTGTAAAAACAGAGAGAGTTCTTCTACAGAGAGAATCAACCTAGTATGGTTTCCAGGAAGGGGCAATATGGAGTAGAAAATTCATTAAAAGACAAAGAACACTTCTTAATATGAGTAAAGGAAAGGACAATATGGCTAGAAAATCATATATTGGGTGTACTGTAAATAAAGTTATGAAAAAAATATGTAAAAAAATACATTGTGAACTTTAACTGAAATCATAAGTTTGAAAAGGATTATAAAATGTTGTTGTTGTTATGTGCCATTGAGTGATTTGCGACTCATAGCGACCCTATGCACAAGAGCCCTAAACCCCATTCTATCCTGTGCCAA
>NW_006400042.1:2723817-2730203 GCF_000299155.1 Elephantulus edwardii | reverse complement strand
TTTGCTTCTGCTTTTTTCTCAGTTATATATGTGGCGGCAATTCTATCTTCTACTTCACTAATTCTGTTTTCCATCTCTTCACCTCTATTTCTATGTCCCTCCATCATGTTGACAGCATCAGAAACCTTCGATTACATATTTTGAATTATAATTTCTTGTTTTCCCAGTGCCTCTAATGCTTCATATGTTTTCTCTGCATTGTTTTGGACTGTTTTTTTAAGTTCCTCCTGATTTTTTACTGTAGTGTCCTGTAATTCTTCAAGTTTGTTTTTCATCCATTGAAAACATTCAATCATCTTTTTTCTAAATTCTGCATCAGAAAGTTCCATCAAACTTTCTGTCTTCATGAAATCCATTGCTAATGTGTCATTTTTGGGGGGAGATATCTTGTTTTGGGCTTGCGTGGTGAGTGAGATACCCTGCTTCTTTCGAGACATTGAAGTGGAAGAGTTGTTGGAAACAAAGGTGTTAGTTGGTTCTTGGTTTGATGTCACAACTTCTCTATAAAGATGTCCAGTACCTTCCTTTTGCTTAGGTTGATGGGACCAATGTGGTAAGGCCAAACAGCAGTTTGTAGCCTCAAGAAAATAAATCTTCAATATTGAACAACTTTTTCAAGTGATGATGGAAAATGCTATAAATTTGGTCTACATTTATTTGATCTTTTGTTTGGTATTTTGTTTCATTTTTGTTTTTGTTGGGTTTTCTCCCCCTTTTTTTTAAGTCCTTTAAGTCTTAAGTTCTTTAAGTACTTTTCTTTAAGAGCTGGGGGAGGGGCGCGAGCTGGGTCGGGGGGAGCAATGCAATACCTAAAGATGGGAGTTGTGGGTCAGAGCTGCAGGGGTGTGTCCCAATTCAAGTCCACTCCCACCGTCCACTGCGTCTGCACATGGCATCTTGGACAGTCCCAAAGTTCAGAGCTGGCGGGGGGGTCGCGAGCTGGGTTGAGGGGAGTAATGCGAGTTGGCGGGGGGGGGGGTCAAGAGCTGGGTCAGGGGAAGCAATGCTATACCTGAAGATGGGGGTCCTGGGTCAGGGCTGCAGGGGTGTGTCCGAATTCAAGTCCACTCCTACCGTCCACTGCGTCTGCACATGCCATCTTGGACAGTCCCAAAGTTCAGAGCTGGCGGGGGGGTCGCGAGCTGGGTAGGGGGGAGGAATGCGATACCTAAAGATGGGGATCGTGGGTCAGAGCTGGAGCTGTGTGATCCAATTCAAGTCCACTCCCACTGTCCACTGGGTATGCGTGCGGCACCTTGGCCAGTCCCAAAGTTCCGAGCTGGCGGGGGCGGGGGGTCACGAGCTGGGTCTGGTCAGAGCTGGCGGGGGTTCGTGAGCTGGGTCGGGGGGATCAATACAATACCTGAAGATGTGTGTCATGGGTCAGAGCTTCAGGGGTGTGTCCCAATTCAAGTCCAATCCCTCCGTCCACTGCATCTGCGCAAGACAAGTTGGCCAGTCCCAAAGTTCAGAGCTGGCAGGGGGTTCGGGCCTGGGTCAGGGGGAGCAATGCGATTCCTTAAAGATGTGGGTTGTGGGTCAAAGCTGCAGGGGTGTGTCCCAATTCAAGTCCACCTTCATCGCCCACTGTGACTGCACACAGCACCTTGGCCAGTCCCAAAGTTCAGAGCTGGCAGGGTGGTAACGAGCTGGGTCGGGGGAGAGCTATGCGATACCTCAAGATGTGGGTCGACGGTCAGAGCTGCAGGGGTGTGTCCCAATAAAAGACCACTCCCACTGTTCACTGTGTCTGCGCAGAGCGCCTTGGCCAGTCACAAAGTTCAGAGCTGGCGGGGGGGTCGCGAGCTGGGTCGGGGGGAGTAATCCAATACCTGAAGATGGGGGTCCTGGGTCAGGGCTTCAGGGGTGTGTCACAATTCAAGTCCACTCCCACTGTCCACTACGTCTGCACACGGCATCTTGACCAGCCCCAAAGTTCAGAGCTGGTGGGGGGGGTCACGAGCTGAATCGAGTTAGAGGTGGTGGGGGGCTCGTGAGCTGGGTCGGGGGGAGCAATGCAATACCTGAAGATTGGGGTCCTTGGTCAGGGCTGCAGGGGTGTGTCCCAATTCAAGTCCACTCCCCCCGTGCACTGTGTCTGTGCACCGCAACGTGGCCAGTTCCAAAGTTCAGAACTGGCAGGGGGGGTCGCGAGCTGGGTTGGGACAGAGCTGGCGGGGGGATCACTAGCTGGGTCGGGGGGAGCAATGCAATACCTGAAGATGGGGGTCATGGGTCAGAGCTTCAGGGGTGTTTTCCAATTGAAGTCCACTCCCAGAGTTCACAGGGTCTGCGCACGGCGCCTTAGCCAGTCCCAAAGTTCAGAGCTGGTGGGGGGGGTGGGAACTGGGTCAGGGGGAGCAATGCGATTCCTAATGATGGGGGTCGTGGGTCAGAGCTGCAGCTGTGTGTCCCAATTCAAGTCCAATCCCACATTTTACTGCGTCTGCGCACGGCACCTTGGCCAGTCCCAAAGTTCAGAGCTGGCGGGGGGGTCGTGAGCTGGGTCAGGGGGAGCAATGCAATACCTAAAGATGGGGGTCCTGGGTCAGGGCAGCAGGGGTGTGTCCCAATTCAAGTCCACTCCAAGCGTCCACTGCGTCTGCGCATGACACCTTGGCCAGTCGTAAAGTTCAGGGCTGGCGGTGGTCTCGCAAACTGGGTCGGGTCAGAGCTGGCGGGGGGGTTGCGAGCTCGTTCAGGGGGAACAAAGTGATACCTAAAGATGGGGGTCATGGGACAGAGCTGCAGGGGTGTGTCCCAATTCAAGTGCACTCCCACCATCCACTGCCTCTGCCCACGGCACCATGGCCAGTCCCAAAATTCAGAGCTGGCGGGTAGGGGGTGTGCGAGCTGGGTCTGGGGGAGCAATGCAATACCTAAAGATTGGGGTTGTCAGAGCTGCAGCGATATGTCCCAGTTCAAGTCAACTCCCACCGTCCACTGCGTCTGTGCACGGCACCTTGACCAGTCCAAAAGTTCAGAGTTGGCAGGGGGTTCGCGAAATGGGTCGGGTCAGAGCTGGCTAGGGGGTTGCGAGCTGGGTCGGGGGGAGCAATGCAATACCTGACGATGGTGGTTGTGGGTCAGAGATGTAGGGGTGTGTTCAAATTCAAGTCCACTCCCACTGCCACTGCGTATGCGCACGGCACCTTGTCCAGTCCCAAAGTTCAGAGCTGGAGGGGGGGTCGCGAGCTGGGTTGGGAGGAGCAATGCAATACCTGAAGATGGGGGTCCTAGGTCAGGGCTGCAGGGGTGTGTCCGAATTCAAGTCCATTCTCACCATCCACTGCGTCTACACATCGCATCTTGGCCAATCACAAAGTTCAGAGCTGGCAGGCGGGGTGGGGGGGGGTCGCGAGCTGGGTCGGGGGGAGCAATACGATACCTAAAGATGTGGCTCGTGGGTTAGAGCTGCAGCTGTGTGTCCCAATTCAAGTCCAATTCCACCGTCCACTGCGTCTGCGCTCGGCACCTTGGCCAGTCCCAAAGTTCAGAGCTGGCAGGGGGGTCGCGAGCTAAGTCGGGGGGAGCAATGCAATACCTGAAGATGGGGGTCCTGGGTCAGGGCTGCCGGGGTGTGTCCCAATTCAAGTCCACTACCACTGTCCACTGGGTCTGTGCACAGCACCTTGTCCAGTCCCAACGTTCAGAGCTGGCAGGGGGTCGAGAGCTGCGTCGGGGGGAGCAATGCAATACCTGAAGATGGGGGTCCTGGGTCAGGGCTGCAGGGGTGTGTCCCAATTCAAGTCCACTCCCACCGTCCACTGCATCTGCACATGGCACCTTGCCCAGTCCTAAAGTTCAGAGCTGGCAGGGGGGTCGCGAGCTGGGTTGGGTCAGAGCTGACTGGGGTGTTGCGAGCTGCGTCGAGTTAGAGCCGGCGGGGGGTCACGAGCTGGGTCGGGGGGAGCAATAAGATACCTAAAGAAGGGGGTCGTTGCTCAGAGCTGCAGGGGTGTGTCCCAATTCAAGTGCACTCCCACCATCCACTGCGTCTGTGCACGGCATCTTGTCCTGTCGCAAAATTCAGAGTTGGCGGGCCTGTCACAAGCTGGGTCAGTGGGAGCAATGCGATACCTAAAGAAGGGTGTCGTGGGTCAGAGCTGCAGGGGTGGGTCCCAATTCAAGTCCACTCCCACCGTCCACTTTGTCTATGCACGGCACCTTGACCAGTCCCAAAGTTCAGAGCTGGCGGGGGGGTTGCAAACTTGGTCAAGGGAAGTACTGCATTAGCTAAAGATTGGGGTCATGGGTCAGATCTGCAGGGGTGTGTCCCAATTCAAGTCCACTCCCACTGTCCACTGCGTCTGCACATGGCACCATGGCCAGTCCCAATGGTCAGGGATGGTGGGGGATCGTCAGCTGGGTCGGGGCAAGCAATGCGATACCTAAGAAGGGGGTCGTGGGTCAGAGCTGCAGGGCCGTGTCCCAATTTAAGTCCACTCCCACCGTACGCTGCATCAGCGCATGGCACCTTGGCCAGTACCAAAGTTCAGAGCTGGCGAGGGGGTAGTGAGCTGGTTCGGGTCAGAGCTGGTGTTGGGGTCGCAAGCTGGGTCGGGGGAAGCAATGCAATACCTGAAGATGGGGGGCGTAGGTCAGAGCGGCAGGGGTGTGTCCCAAATGAAGTCCAATCCCACCATCCACTGTGGCTTCGCACGGCACCTTGGCCATTCCCAACATTCAGAGCTGGCAGGGGGTGGCGAGCTGGGTCGGGGGGAGAAATGCAATACCTGAAAATGCAGGTTGTGGGTCAGAGATGCAGGGGTGTGTCCCAATTCAAGGCCACTCCCACCGTCCACTTCGTCTACGCATGGTGTCTTGGCCAGTCCACATTCAGATCTGGCGGGGCGGTCGCGAGCTGGGTCAGGGGGACCAATGAAATACCTAAAGATGGGGGTCGTGGTTCAGAGCTGCAGAGGTGTGTCCCAATTCAAGTCCACTCCCAAGGTCCACTGTGTCTGTGCACGGCACCTTGGCTAGTTCCAAAGTTCAGAGCTGGCAGGGGCGTTGTGAGGTGGGGCGGGGGGAGGAATGTGATGCCTAAAGATGGGGTCATGGGTCAGAGCTGCAGGGCTGTGTCCCAATTCAAGTCCACTCCCAATGTCCACTGCGTCTACCCACAGCACCTTGGCCAGTCAAACTTCAGAGCTGGTGGGGCAGTCACGAGCTGGGTCGGGGGGAGCAATGCGATACCTAAAGATGGTGGTCGTGGGTCAGAGCTGCAGTTGTGTGTCCCAATTCAAGTCCAATCCAACCGTCTACTGCGTCTGCGCATGGCACCTTGGACCGTCCCAAAGTTCAGAGCTGGCGTGGGTGTCGCGAGCTGGGTTGGGTCAGAGCTGGCGGGGGTGCCGCGAGCTGGGTCGGGGGGAGCAAAGCAATACCTGAAGATGGGAGTCATGGGTCAGAGCTGCAGGGGTGTGTCCCAATTCAAGTCCACTCCCACCGTCCACTGCATCTGTGCATGGCACCTTGGCCAGTCCCAAAGTTCAGGGCTGGTGGGGGGCTCGCGAGCTGGGTTGAGTCAGAGATGGTGGGAGGGCCGTGAGCTGGGCCGGGGGGAGCAATGCAATACCTAAAGAAGTGGGTCGTCATTCAGAGCTTCGGGGTGTGTCCCAACTCAAGTCCACTCCCACCGTCCACTTGGTGTGCGCACGGCACCTTGGCCAGTCCCAAAGTTCAGAGCTGGCAGGGAAGTTGCGAGCTGGGCCGAGTTGAGTAATGTAATAACTAAAGATTTGTGTCGTGGGTAGGAGCTGCAGGGATGTGTCCCAATTTAAGTCCACTCCCACCATCCACTGCATCTGCGCACGGCACCTTGGCAACTCCCAAAGTTCAGAGCTGGCGGAGGGTCACGAGCTGGGTCGGAGGGAGCAATGTGATACCTAAATATGGGGGTCATGGGTCAGAGCTGCAGGGATGTGTCCCAATTCAAGACTACTCCCACCATCCACTGTATCTGCGCAGAGCACCTTGGCAACTCCCAAAGTCCAGAGCTGGTGGGGTGACCGCGAGCTGGGTCGGGGGAAGCAATGCGATACCTAAAGATGGGGGTGCTGGGTCAGGGTTGCAGGGGTGTGTCCCAATTCAAGTCCACTCCCACCGTCCACGGCGTCTGCACAGGGCACCTTGGCCCGTCCCAAAGTTCAGACCTGGCAGGGTTGTCGCGAGATGGGTCGCGTCAGAGCTTGCAGGGGGTTCGCAATCTGGGTCGGGTCAGAGCTGGCGGGGGGTCACAAGCTGCATCGGGGGGAGCAATGCGATACCTAAAAATGGGGGTATTGGGTCAGAGCTGCAGGGGTGTGTCCCAAATCAAGTCCTCTCCCACCGTCCACTGTGCTGCGCATGTCACCTTGGCCAGTCCCAAAGTTCAGAGCTGG
>NW_006400042.1:2721967-2723458 GCF_000299155.1 Elephantulus edwardii | reverse complement strand
CGCAAGGCACCTTGGCCAGTCCCAAAGTTCAGAGCTGGCTGGGGGGTCAGGAGCTGGGTCAGGGGGAGCAATGCGATTCCTAAAGATGGGGTCCTGGGTGAGAGCTGCAGGGGTGTGTCCCAATTCAAGTCCACTCTCAACGTCCACTGCGTCTGCACATGGCACCTTGGCCAGTCCAAGTTCAGAGCTGGGGGTGGTCACGAGCTGGGTCGAGGGGAGCAATGTGATAACAAAAGATGGGGGTCGTGGGTCAGAACTGCAGAGTTGTGTCCCAATTCAAGTTCACTCCCATGGTCCACTGAGTCTGTGCACGGCACCTTGTCCAGGTCCAATGTTCAGAGGTGGCGGGGGGCTGCAAGCTGGGTCTGGTCAGAGCTGGCGGGGGGATCGTGAGCTGGGTCGAGGGGAACAATTCAATACCTGAAGACTTGGGTCATGGGTCAGAGCTGCAGGGGTGTGTCCCAATTCAAGTCCACTCCCACCGCCCACTGCGACTGCGCACGGCACCTTGGCCCGTCCCAAAGTTGAGAGCTGGCAGGGCACTCATGAGCAGGGTCGAAGGGGGAGCAATGCGATACATCAAGATGTGGGTCGTGGGTCAGAGCTGCAGGGGTGTGTTCCAATTCAAGTCCACTCCCACTGTCCACTGCGTCTGCGCACAGCGCCATGGCCAGTCCCAAATTTCAGAGTTGGCGGGGGGGGGGGGGTCGCAAGCTGGGTCGGGGGGAGCAATGCGATACCTGAAGATGGGGTTCCTGGGTCAGGGCTGCAAGGGTGTGTCCCAATTCAAGTCCACTCCCACCGTGCACTGCGTTTGCGCATGGCACCTTGGACAGTTCCAAAGTTCAGAACTGGCAGGGGGGTCACAAGCTGGGTCAGGTCAGAGCTGGCAGGGGGGTCGCAACCTGGGTCTGGTCAGAGCTGGGTCGGGGGGAGCAATGCAATACCTGAAGATGGGGCTCGTGGGTCAGAGCTCCATGGGTGTGTTCCAATTGAAGTCCAATCCCACAGTTCACTGCATCTGTGCACGGTGCCTTGGTCAGTCCCAAAGTTCAGAGCTGGGGGGGTGGGTTGGGAGCTGGGTCGGGGGGAGCAATGCGATTCCTAAAGATGGGGGTCGTGTGTCAGACCTGCAGCTGTGTGTCCCAATTCAAGACCACTCCCACCGTCCACTACATCTGCACATGGCATCTTGACCAGTCCCAAAGTTCAGAGCTGGTGGAGGGGTCGCGAACTGGGTCGGGGGGAGCAATGCGATACCTAAAGATGGGGATAGTGGGTCAGAGCTGCAGCTGTGTGTCCCAATTCAAGTCCTCTCACACGGTCCACTGTGACTCAGCACGACACCTTGTCCAGTCCCAAAGTTCAGAGCTGGCAGGGGAGTCACGAGCTGGGTCGGGGGGAGCAATGCAATACCTGAAGATGGGGTCCTGGTTCAGGGCTGCAAGGGTGTGTCCAAATTCAAGTCCACTAACACCGTCCACTGCGTCT
>NW_006400042.1:2719357-2720960 GCF_000299155.1 Elephantulus edwardii | reverse complement strand
TGAGATACCTCACTCCCAGCTCAGTCTCTTAAGGAATAGAATTCAGCACCCTTCAGTCCATCTTCAAGGTAAAAAGCACAAGAACTATAGTAAATAGGGTTACAAGATGACCCACAGGGGACATAAAACATTAGTTGATGTGCACAGAAGCTCTGCACGCAGGAAATGTGCAGTGAACAGGATGAGGGGGAGGGGAAGGGAAGCCATAAAGGAAGTGATAAAACTTAGGCGACACCCATGAATACTGTTTACCCCAAAGTACTCAGTGAGTGAAGAATCGGGAGAAGGACACCACATCTGAGCTAGGGAATAGGAAGTGGCAGGCTGGGAAAGCACTCCAGTCTGCTCCTTTTTTAGGCTTAGGAGCCGAATTTTGCAAAATCATTTAATAAAGCCTTTTTCTGGCTTAAAAAAAATATTTTGTCGTGGGTCAGAACTGCTTGGATGTGTCCAAATTCAAGTCAACTCCTACCGTCCACTGCGTCTGTGCACAGCACCTTGGCCAGTCCCAAAGTTCAGAGCTGGCAGGGGGTTTGCGAGCTGGGTTGGGTCAGAGCAGGTGGGGGGGTTGCTAGCTGGGTCGGGGGGAACAATGCAATACCTGAAGATGGGGGTCGTGGGTCAGAGCAGCAGGGGTGTGTCCCAAATCAAGTCCACTCCCACAGTCCACTGCGTCTGCACACAGCACCTTGTCCTGTCCCAAAGTTCAGAGCTGGCGGGGGGGGGTGTGAGCTGGGTCGAGGGGAGTAATGCGATAGCTAAAGATTTTGTCGTGGGTCAGAACTGCATGGATGTGTCCGAATTCAAGTCAATTCCTACCGTCCACTGTGTCTGCACACAGCTCCTTAATCAGTCCCAAAGATCAGAGCTGGCAGGGGGGTCGTGAGCTGGGTCGGAGGAGCAATGCGATACCTAAATATGGGGGTCGTGTGTCAGAGCTGCAGGGCCTTGTCCCAATTCAAGTCCACTCCCACCCTCCACTGCATCTGCACACGGCAACTTGGCCACTCCCAACGTCCAGAGCTGGCGGGGGGGTCGCGAGCTGGGTCTCGGGGAGCAATGCAATACCTAAAGATGGGGGTCGTGGGTCAGAGCTGCAGGGCCGTGTCCCAATTCAAGTCCACTCCCACGGTCCACTGTGTCAGCTCACAGCACCTTGGCCAGTCCCAAAGTTCAGAGCCAGCTGGGGGCTCGCGAGCTGGGACGGGGGGGAGGAATGCAATACCTATAGATGGGTTTCGTGGGTCAGTGCTTCAGGGGTGTGTCCCAATTCAAGTCCAATCCTACCGTCCACTGCATCTGTGCACAGCACCGTGGCCAGTCCCAAAGTTCAGAGCTGGTGGGGGGGGTTGCGAGCTGGGTCGAGGGAAGTAATGTTATAACTAAAGATTTGGGTCGTGGCTCAGAGCTGCAGGGGTGTGTCCCGATTCAAGTCCCCTCCTACCGTTCACTACATCTGCGCACAGCCCTTGGCCAGTCCCAAAGTTCAAAGCTGGCAGGGGGGTGCGCGAGCCGGGTCGGCGAAGGAGCAATGCAATACCTGAAGATGGGGATCGTGGGACAGAGCTGCAGGGTTCTGTCCCGATTCATGTCCACTCCCACC
>NW_006400042.1:2715735-2716457 GCF_000299155.1 Elephantulus edwardii | reverse complement strand
CCTTGGCCAGTCACAAAGTTCAGAGCTGGCGGGGGGTGGGGGAGTCGCGAGCTGTGTCGGGGGGAGCAATGCGATACCTAAAGTTGGGGGTCGTGGGTCAGAGCTGCACTGTGTGTCCCAATTCAGGTCCACTCCAACCATCCACTGCGTCTGCGCACAGCACTTTGGCCAGTCCCAAAGTTCAGAGCTGGCGGGGGGCTCGCAACCTGGGTCAGGTCAGAGCTGGTGCGGGGGTGGCGAGCTGGGTAGGGGGGGAGCAATGCCATACCTGAAGAGGGGGGTCCTGGGTCAGGGCTTCAGGGGTGTGACCCAATTCAAGTCCGCTCCCACCGTCCACAGCATCTACACATCTGACCTTGGCCAGTCCCAACGTTCAGAGCTGGCGAGGCAGTCGCGAGCTGGGTCGGTGGGGAGCAATGCAATACCTGAAGATGTGGGTCGTGGGTTGGAGCTGCAGTGGTGTGTCCCAATTCAAGTTCACTCCCACCATCCACTGCATCTGCACATGGCACACTGGCCAGTCCCAAAGGTCAGAGCTGGCGGGGGGGTCGCGAGCTGGGTCGGGGGGAGCAATGCGATACCTAAAGATGGCGGTCGTGGGTCAGAGCTGCAGTTGTGTGTCCCAATTCAAGTCCAATCCAACCGTCTACTGCATCTGCGCATGGCACCCTGGACCGTCCCAAAGTTCAGAGCTGGCGTGGGTGTCGCGAGCTGGGTTGGGT
>NW_006400042.1:2710630-2711488 GCF_000299155.1 Elephantulus edwardii | reverse complement strand
ATTCAAGTCCATTCCCACCCTCCACTGCATCTGCGCACAGCATCTTGGCCAGTCCCAAAGTTCAGGCCTGGCAGGGGGCTTGCGAGCTGGGTCGGGTCAGAGCTGGTGGGGGGGTCGTGAGCTGGGTCGGGGGGAGCAATGCGATACCTAAAGAAGGGTGTTGTGGGTCAGAGCTGCAGGGGTGTGTCCCAATTCAGGTCCATTCCCACTGTCCACTGCTTCTGCACACGGCACCTTGGACAGTAAAAAGTTCAGAGCTGCCGGGGCATTCTCGAGCTGGGTTGGGAGGAGCAATGCGATACCTAAAGATGGGGGTTGTGGATCAGAGCTGCAGAGTTGTGAAGCAATTCAAGTCCAGTCCCAAGGTCCACTGTGTCTGCGCACTGCACCTTGGACAATTCCAAAGTTGAGAGCTGGCAGGGGTGTCGCGAACTGGGTCAGGGGGATGAATGCGATACCTAAAGATGGGGATCGTGGGTCAGAGCTGCAGCTGTGTGTCCCAATTCAAGTCCACTCCCACGGTCCACTGCTTCTGCGCGCGGCACCTTGGCCAGTGCCAAAGTTCAGAGCTGGTGGGGGGAGGTCGTGAGCTGGGTCGGGTCAGAGCTGGCGGGGGGGTCGCGAGTTCAGTCTGGGGGAGCAATGCGATACCTAAAGATGGGGGTTGTGGGTCAGAGCTGCAGAGTTGTGTCCCAATTCAAGTCCTCTCCCTCGGTCCACTGCGTCTCAGCACAGCACCTTGTCCAGTCCCAAAGTTCAGAGCTGGTGGGGGTGTCACGAGCTGGGTTGGGGGGAGCAATGCAATACCTGAAGATGGGGAACTTGGCTCAGGGTGCAGGGGTGTGTCCCAATTCAAGT
>NW_006400042.1:2709810-2710308 GCF_000299155.1 Elephantulus edwardii | reverse complement strand
ACCGTCCACTGCATGTGCGCATGGCACCTTGGCCAGTCCCAAAATTCAGGGCTGGCGGGGGGGCTTGCGAGCTGGGTTGAGTCAGAGATGGTGGGGGGTCGTGAGCTGGGTCGGGGGGTGCAATGCAATACCTAAAGAAGTGGGTCGTCGTTCAGAGCTGCAGGGGTGTGTCCCAATTCAAGTCCACTCCCACCGTCCACTTGGTTTGCGCACGGCACCTTGGCCAGTCCCAAAGTTCAGAGCTGGCAGGGAAGTTGCGAGCTGGGCCGAGGTGAGTAATGTAATAACTAAAGATTTGTGTCGTGGGTCAGAGCTGCAGGTATGTGTCCCAATTCAAGTCCACTCCTACCGTCCACTGCGTCTGCGCACAGCACCGTGGCCAGTCCCAAAGTTCAGAGCTGGCAGGGGGTCACGAGCTGGGTTGGAGGGAGCAATGTGATACCTAAATATGGGGGTGGTGGGTCAGAGATCTAGGGCTGTGTCCCAATTCAAGTCCAC
>NW_006400042.1:2707201-2708956 GCF_000299155.1 Elephantulus edwardii | reverse complement strand
CAGGGGTGTGTCCCAATTCAAGTCCACTCTCACCGTCCACTGCGTCTGTGCACGGCACCTTGGCCAGTCCCAAAGTTCAGAGCTGGCGGGGGTGTGGCTAGCTGGGTAGAGTGGAGTAATGTTTTAACTATAGATTTGGGTCGTGGGTGAGAGCTGCAGGGATGTGTCCCAATTCAAGTCCACTCCTACCGTCCACTGTGTCTGCGCACAGCACCGTGGCCAGTCCCAAAGTTCAGAGCTGGCGGGGGGGTTGCGAGCTGGGTCGAGGGGAGTAATGTTATAACTAAAGATTTGGGTCATGGGTCAGAGCTGCAGTGATGTGTCCCAATTCAAGTCCACTGCCAAGGTCCACTGCATCAGCACACGGCACCTTGGCCAGTCCCAAAGTTCAAGAGCTGGCAGGGGGGTCAGGCTGGTTCGGGGGGAGTAATGCGATTCCTAAAAATCGGGGTCATGGGTCAAAACTGCAGGGGTATGTCCCAATTCAACTCCACTCCCACCGTCCACTGTGACTGCGCACGGCACCTTGGCCAGTTCCAAAGTTCAGAGCTGGAGGGGGGGTGCACGAGCCAGGTTGGTGGGGAGCAGTGCAATACCTAAAGATGGGGGTCGTGGGTCAGAGCTGGAGGGGTGTGTCCCGATTCAAGTTCACTCCCACTGTCCACTGCGTCTGCACACAGCGCCTTGGACAATCCCAAAGTTCAGAGCTGATGGGGGCGTTGCGAGCTGGGTTGGGTCAGAGCTGTCAGGGGGATCGCGAGCTGGGTCTGGGGAAGCAATGCAATACCTGAAGATGGGGGTCGTGGGTCAGAGCTGCAGGGGTGTGTCCCAATTCAAGTCCACTCCCACCGTCCACTGCGTCTACACACTACACCTTGGACAGTCTCAAAGTTCAGAGCTGGCGGGGGGGTTGGGAGATGGGTCAGCAGTGCGATTCCTAAAGACGGGGGTCGTTGGTCAGAGCTGCAGCTGTGGGTCCCAATACAAGTCCACTCCCACAGTTTACTGGGTCTGCGCACAGCGCATTGGCCTGTCACAAAGTTCACAGCTGGGGGAGGGGGGTCGTGAGCTAGATTGGGTCAGAGCAGTCAGGGGGGTCGCAAGCTGGGTCTGGGGGAGCAATGCGATACCTAAAGATGGGGGTCGTGGGTCAGAGCTGCAGCTGTGTGTCCCAATTCAAGTCCACTCCCACCGTCCACTGTGTATGCACATGGCACCTTGGCCAGTCCCAAAGTTCAGAGCTGGCAGGGTTGTCGCGAGCTGGGTTGGGGGGAGCAATGCAGTACATGAAGATGGGGGTCCTGGGTCAGGGCTGCAGGGGTGTGTCCCAATGCAAGTCCACTCCCACCGTCCACTGTGTCTGCGCGCGGCACCTTGGCCAGTCCCGAAGTTCAGAGCTGGCAGGTGGGTTGTGAGCTGGGTCGAGGGGAGTAATGTTATAAATAAAGATTTGGGTCGTGAGTGAGAGCTGCAGGTGTGTCCCAATTCAAGTCCACTCCTACCATCCACTGCATCTGCGCACGGCACCTTGGCCAGTCCCAAAGTTCAGAGCTGCCAGGGGGTCACGAGCGGGGTCGGAGGGAGCAATGTGGTTCCTAAATATGTGGGTCGTGAGTCAGAGCTGCAGGAGTATGTCCCAATTCAAGTCCACTCTCACTGTCGACTGCGTCTCCGAACGGAACCTCGGCCAGTCCCAAAGTTCAGAGCTGGCAGGGGGTTCGCGAGCTGGGTTGGGTCAGAGCGGGTGGGGGGTCG
>NW_006400042.1:2701159-2705641 GCF_000299155.1 Elephantulus edwardii | reverse complement strand
GTCAGAACTGCATGGATGTGTCCGAATTCAAGTCAACTCCTACCGTCCACTGCGTCTGCGCACAGCACCTTGACCAGTCCCAAAGGTCAGAGCTGGCAGGGGGGTCGCGAGCTGGGTTGGAGGAGCAATGCGATACCTAAATATGGGGGTCGTGGGTCAGAGCTGCAGGGCCGTGTCCCAATTCAAGTCCAATCCCATGGTCCACTGCGTCAGCTCACGGCACCTTGGCCAGTCCCAAAGTTCAGAGCAGGCGGGGGCGTCGTGAGCTGGGTCGGGTCAGAGTTGGCGGAGGGTTCGCGAGGTGGGTCCGGGGGAGCAATGCAATACCTGAAGATGGTGGTCTTGGGTCAGAGCTGCAGGGTTGCGTCCCATTCCAAGTCCACTCCCACGGTCCAGTGCGTCTGCACATGGCACCTTGGCCAGTCCCAAAGTTCAAAGTTGGAGGGGGTTCGCGAGCTGGGTAGGGGGGAGCAATGTGATACCTAAAGATGGGGGTCGTAGGTCAGAGCTGCAGCTGTGTTTCCTAGTTCAAGTCCACTCCCACCGTCCACTGCGTCTGCACATGGCACCTTGGCCAGTTCCAAAGTTCAGAACTGGCGGGGGGGTTGCGATCTGTGTCGGGTCAGAGCTGGCAGGGGGATCACGAGCTCGGTCGGGCGGAGCAATGCAATAAATATAGCTAGGGGTTGTGGGTCAGAGCTGCAGGGGTGTGTCCCAATTCAAGTCCACTCCCACGCTCCAGTGCATCTGTGCACGGCACATTGGCCAGTACAAGTTCAGAGCTGGTGGGCGGTAATGAGCTGGGTCGGGAGGAGGAATGTGATACCTAAAGATGGGGGTCATGGGTCAGAGCTGCAGAGGTGTGTCCCAATTCAAGTCCACTCCCACGGTCCACTGTGTCAGCGCACGGCACCTTGGCCAGTCCAAAAGTTCAGAACTGGCGGAGGGAGTCGCAAGCTGGGTCGGGGGGGAGTAATGTGATTCCTAAACATGGGGGTCGTGGGTCAGAGCTGCAGGGGTGGGTCCCAATTCAAGTCCACTCCCACTGTCCACTGCGTCTGTGCACGGCACCCTGGCCAGTCCCAAAGCTCAGAGCTGGCTGGGGGGGAGGTCGCGAGCTGAATTGGGTCAGAGGTGGTGGGGGGCTCGCGAGCTGGGTCGGGGGAATATGGGGGTCCTGAGTCAGGGCTGCAGGGTTGGGTTACAATTCAAGTCCACTCGCACCGTCCACTGAGTCTGCACATGGCATCTTGGCCAGTCCCAACATCCAGAGCTGGCGGGGTTGTAGCAAGCTGGGTCAGGTCAGAGCTGGCAGGTGGGAAGCGAGCTGGGTCGCGGGGAGCAATGCAATAACTGAAGACGGGGGTCGTGGGTCAGAGATGGAGGGGTGTGTCCCAATTCAAGTCCATTCCCACTGTCCACTGCGTCTGCGCACGGCATCTTGGCCAGTAAAAAGATCAGAGTTGCCGGGGCGTTCTCAAGCTGGGTTGGGAGGAGCAATGCCATACCTAATGATGGGGGTCGTGGATCAGAGCTGCAGAGTGGTGTCACAATTCAAGTCCACTCCAACGTTCCACTGCGTCTGCACACCGCATCTTGGCCAGTAAAAAGATCAGAGCTGCCGGTGCGTTCTCAAGCTGGGTCGGGGGGAGCAAAGCGATTCCTAAAGATAGGGGTCATGGGTCAGGGCTGCAGCTGTGTGTCCCAATTCTAGTCCACTCCCACAGTTCACTGCGTCTGCGCACAGCGCCTTGGCCAGTCACAAAGTTCAGAGCTGGCGGGGGGGGGGCGCGAGCTGGGTCAGGGGCAGCAATGCAATAGCTAATAAGGGAGTCATGGGTCAGAGTTGCAGGGCTGTGTCCCAATTCAAGTCCACTCCCACCGTCCACTGCCTCTGCACATGGCATCTTGGAAAGTCCCAATGTTCAGAGCTGGCGGGGGGGTCGCGAGCTCGGTCGCAAGGAGCAATGCGATACCTAAAGATGGTGGTCAGGGGTCAGAGCTGCAGCTGTGTGTGCAATTCAAGTCCACTCCAACCGCCCACTGCGTCTGCGCACGGCACCTTGGCCAGTCCCAAAGTTCAGAGCTGGCGGGGGGCTCGCGAGCTGGGTAGGGTCAGAGCTGGTTGGGGAGTCACGAGCTGTGTCGGGGGGACCAATGCAATACCTGAAGATGGGGATCCTGGGTCAGGGCTGCAGGCGTGGATCCCAATTCAAGTCCACTCCCAAGGTCCACTGCGTCTGCACGTGGCACCTTGGCCAGGCCCAAAGTTTAGGGCTGGCGGTGGCATCGCGAGCTGTGTCGGGAGGAGCAATGTGATACCTAAAGATGGGGTCGTGGGTCAGAGCTGCATCTGTGTGTCCCAATTCAAGTCCACTCCCACCGTCCTCTGTGCCTGCACACAGCACCTTGGTCAGTCCCAAAGTTCAGAGCTGGCGGGGGGGGGGTCGCAAGGTGAGTCTGGGGGGGAGGAATGCAATACCTAAAGATGGTGGTCGTTGGTCAGAGCTGCAGGAGTGTGTCCCAATTTAAGTCCACTCCCACTGTCCACTGAGTCTGCACATGGCACCTTGGACAGTCCCAAAGTTCAGAGCTGGCGAGGCAGTCGCGAGCTGGGTCGGGGGGAGCAATGCGATACCTAAAGATGGTGGTCGTTGGTCAGAGCTGCAGTTGTGTGTCCCAATTCAAGTCCAATCCAACCGTCTACTGCGTCTGCGCATGGCACCTTGGACCGTCCCAAAGTTCAGAGCTGGCGTGGGTGTCGCGAGCTGGGTTGGGTCAGAGCTGGCGGGGGTGCCACGAGCTGGGTCGGGGGGAGCAAAGCAATACCTGAAGATGGGAGTCATGGGTCAGAGCTGCAGGAGTGTGTCCCAATTTAAGTCCACTCCCAACGTCCACTGAGTCTGCACATGGCACCTTGGCCAGTCCCAAAGTTCAGAGCTGGCGGGGGGTTGGGGTTGCGAGCTGGGTCGGGAGTAGCAATGTGATACATAAAGATGGTGGTCGTGGGTCAGAGCTGCAGCTGAGTGTCCCAATTCAAGTCCACTCCCACCGTCCACTGCGTCTGTGCACATCACCTTGGCCAGTCCCAAAGTTCAGAGCTGGCTGGGGGGTTGCAAGCTGGGTTGGATCAGAGCTGGTGGGGGGGTCACTAGCTGGGTCGGGGGTAGCAATGCAATACCTGAAGATGGGGGTCGTGGGTCAGAGCTGCAGGGGTGGGTCCCAATTCAACTTCACTCCCACCGTCCATTGCGTCTGCGTCTGTGCACGGCACCTTGGCCAGTCCCAAAGTTCAGAGCTGGTGGTGGGTCGGGCATGGGTCGGGGGGAGTAATGCGATTCCTAAAGATGGGGGTCGTGTGTCAGAGCTTCAGCTGTGTGTCCCAATTCAAGTCCACTCCCACTGTCCACTGCGTCTGTGCATGGCACCCTGGCCAGTCCCAAAGCTCAGAGCTGGCCACGGGGGAGGGTGCGAGCTGAATCGGGTCAGAGGAGGTGGGGGGCTCGTGAGCTGGGTCGGGGGGAGCAATACGCTACCTGAAGATGGGGGTCCTGGGCCAGGGCTGCAGGGGTGGGTTACAATTCAAGTCCACTCCCACCGTCCACTGAGTCTGCACATGGCATCTTGGCCAGTCCCAACGTCCAAAGCTGGCGGGGTTGTAGCGAGCTGGGTCAGGTCAGAGCTGGCAGGAGGGAAGCAAGCTGGGTCGGGGGGAGCAATGCAATACCTAAAGATGGGGGTCGTGGGTCAGAGATGCAGGGGTGTGTCCCAATTCAAGTCCACCCCCACGGTCCACTGCGTCTGCGGATGGCACCTTGGCCAGTCCCAAAGTTCGGAGCTGCCGGGGGGGTTGCGAACTGAATGGGGTCAGAGGACGCGGGGGGCTCGCGAGCTGGGTCAGTGGGAGCAATGCAATACCTGAAGATGGGGGTCCTGGGTCAGGGCTGCAGGTGTGTGTCACAATTTAAGTCCACACCCACCGTCCACTGCATCGGCACATGGCACCTTGGCCAGTCCCAAAGTTCAGACCTGGCAGGGGGGTTGCGGGGAGCAATGCCATACCTAAAGATGGGAGTCGTGGGTCAGAGCTGCAGCTGTGTGTCCCAATTCAAGTCCACTCCCACCGTCCTCCGCATCGGCAAACGGCACCTTGGCGAGTCCAAGTTCAGAGCTGGTAGGGCGGTCACGAGCTGGATCGGGGGGAGCAATGCGATACCTAAAGATGGGGGTCGTCCGACAGAGCTGCAGACATGTGTCCCAATTCAAGTCCACTCCCATGGTCCACTGCGTCAGCGCATGGCACCATGGCCAGTCCCAAAGTTCAGAGCTGGTGGGAGCATCGTGAGCTGGGTCGGGGAGGAATGCAATACCTAATTATGGGGGTCATGTGTCAGAGCTGCAGGGGTGTGTCCCAATTCAAGTCCACTCCCACCGTCCACTGCGTCTGCACATGGCACCTTGGCCAGTCCTAAAGTTTAGAGC
>NW_006400042.1:2699351-2700620 GCF_000299155.1 Elephantulus edwardii | reverse complement strand
CTAAAGATGGGAGTCGTGGGTCAGAGCTGCAGCTGTGTGTCCCAATTCAAGTCCACTCCCACCGTCCACCGCATCGGCACACGGCACCTTGGCCAGTCCCAAAGTTCAGAGCTAGCGGGGCGGTCACGACCTGGGTCAGAGGGGGAGCAATGCGATACCTATATATGTGAGTCGTGGGTCAGAGCTGCAGGGGTGTGTCCCAATTCAAGTCCACTGCTTTTGCGCACAGTGCCTTGGACAATCCCAAAGTTCAGAGCTGATGGGGGTGTCGCGAGCTGGGTTGGGTCAGAGCTGTCAGGGGGATCGCGAGCTGGGTCTGGGGGAGCAATGCAATACCTGAAGATGGGGGCCTGGTTCAGAGCTGCAGGGTTCTGTCCCAATTCAAGTTCACTCCCACCATCCACTGCCTCTGCACATGGCACCTTGGACAGTCTCAAAGTTCAGAGCTGGCGGGGGGGTGGTCAGGAGCTGGGTCGGGGGGAGCAATGCGATTCCTAAAGATGGGGGTCGTTGGTCAGAGCTCCAGTTGTGTGTCCCAATACAAGTCCACTCCCACAGTTTATTGTGTCTGCACACGGCGCCTTGGCCTGTCACAAAGTTCACAGCTGGGGGGGTGGGGTAGTGAGCTGGATCAGGTCAGAGCTGTCAGGGGGATCGCAAGCTGGGTCTGGGGGAGCAATGTGATACCTAAAGATGGGGGTCGTGGGTCAGAGCTGCAGGGGTGTGTCCCAAATCAAGTCCATTCCCACCCTCCACTGCATCTGCGCTCAGCACCTTGGCCAGTGCCAAAGTTCAGGCCTGGCAGGGGGCTTGCGAGCTGGGTCGGGTCAGAGCTGGTGGGGGGGTTGTGAGCTGGGTCGGGGGGAGCAATGCGATACCTAAAGAAGGGTGTCGTGGGTCAGAGCTGCAGGCGTGTGTCCCAATTCAGGTCCATTCCCACTGTCCACTGCGACTGCTCACTGCACCTTGGACACTCCCATCTTCAGAGCTGGTGGGGCGGTCACGAGCTGGGTAGGGGGAGAGCAATGCGAAACCTAAAGATGTGGGTCGTGGGTCAGAGCTGCAGGGGTGTGTCCCAATTCAAGTCCACTCCAACTGTCCACTGCATCTGCGCACAGCATCTTGGCCAGTAAGAAGATCAGAGCTGCCGGGGCGTTCTCAAGCTGGGTTGGGAGGAGCAATGCCATACCTAATGATGGGGGTCGTGGATCAGAGCTGCAGAGTGGTGTCGCAATTCAAGTCCACTCCAACGTTCCACTGCGTCTGCGC
>NW_006400042.1:2672194-2673252 GCF_000299155.1 Elephantulus edwardii | reverse complement strand
AGAGGTGGTGTGGGGGTCGCGAGCTGGGTCAGGAGGAGCAATGCGATACCTAAAGATGGGGCTCCTGGGTCAGAGCTGCAGCTGTGTGTCCCAAATCACGTCCACCTTGACCGTCCACTGCGTCTGTGCACGGCACCTTGGCCAGTCACAAATGTCAGAGCTGGTGGGGGGGTCACGAGCTGGATCGGGTCAGAGGTGGAGAGGGGGTCGCGAGCTGGGTCGGGGGGAGCAATGCAATAGCTGAAGATGGGGATCCTGAGCCAGGGCTGCAGGGTTGTGTCCCAATTTAAGTCCAGTCCCACCGTCCACTAAGTCTGCAAAAGCACCTTGGCCAGTCCAAAAGTTCAGAGCTGGCGGGGGAGTGTGGGGAGGTCGTGAGCTGGGTCACGGGGATCAATGCGATACCTAAAGATGGGGTTCGTGGGTCAGAACTGCAGGGTTGTGTCTCAATTCAAGTCCATTTCCACCGTCCACTGTGTCTGCGCATGCCACCTTGGCCAGTCCGGAAGTTCACAGCTGGCGGGGGAGTCGCGAGCTGGGTCGGGATGAGCAATGCGATACCTAAAGATGGGGGTCGTAGGTCAGAGCTGCAGGGGTGTGTCCCAATTCAAGTCCACGCCCACTGTGCACTGTGTCTGCACACGGCACCTTGGCCAGTCCCAAATTTCAGAGCTGGCAGGCGCGTCGCGAGCTGGGTTGGGGGGACTAATGCGATACCTAAAGAAGGGGGTCATTGGTCAGAGCTGCTGGGGTGTGTCCCAATTCAAATCCACTCCCACCGTCCAGTGCTTCTGCGCACGTCACCTTGGCCATTCCCAAAGTTCAGAGCTGGCGGGGGAGTCGCGAGCTGCGTCAGGGGGAGCATTGCAATACCGGAAGATGGGGGTCGTGGGTCAGAGCTGCAGGGGTGTGTCCCAATTCAAGTCCACTCCCACCATCCACTGTGTCTGCGCATGGCACCTTGGCCAGTCCCAAATTTCAGAGCTGGCAGGCCGGTCGCGAGCTGGGTTGGGGGGACTAATGCGATACCTAAAGAAGGGGGTCATTGGTCAGAGCTG
>NW_006400042.1:2665914-2671750 GCF_000299155.1 Elephantulus edwardii | reverse complement strand
GTCCACTGCGTCTGCACACGGCGCCTTGGCCAGTCCCAAAGTTCAGAGCTGGCGGGGCACTCGTGAGCTGGGTCAGATCAGAGCTGGTAGGGTGGTCGCGATCTGGGTCAGGGGGAGCAATGCAATATCTAAAGATGGGGTTCGTGGGTCAGAGCTGCAGAGGTGTGTCCCAATTGAAGCCCAATACCTCCATCCAGTGCATCTGCGCATGGCACCTTGGCCAGTCCCAAAGTTCAGAGCTGCCGGGGGGGTCAGGAGCTGGGTCAGGGGGAGCAATGTGATGCCTAAAGATGGGGGTCGTGGGTCAGAGCTGCAGCTGTGTGTCCCAATTCAAGTTCACTCCCACCGCCCACTGCGTCTGCACACAGCACCTTGGCCAGTTCCAAAGTTCAGAACTTTCGGGGGGTTTGCAAGCTGGGTCGGGTCAGAGCTGGCAGAGGGATCGTGACCTCGGTCGGGGGGAGCAATGCAATACCTGAAGATGGGGGTTGTGGGTCAGAGCTGCAGGGGTGTCCCCCAATTCAAGTCCACTCCCACCGTCCACTGTGTCTGCGCACGGCACCTTGGCCTATCCCAAAGTTCAGAGGTGGTGGTGGGGTGTTCGAGAGCTGGGTCGGTTCAGAGCTGGTGGGGGTTCGTGAGCTGGGTCGGGGGCAGCAATGCAATACCTGAAGAAGTGGGTCGTGGGTCAGAGCTGTAGGGGTGTGTCCCAATTCAAGTCCACTCCAACCGTCCACTGCATCTGCACCCGGCACTTTGGCCAGTCCCAAAGTTCAGAGCTGGCATGGGGGGGTCCTGAGCTGGGTCGGGTCAGAGCTGGCGGAGGTGTCTCGAGCTGGGTCGGGGGGAGCAATGCGATACCTGAAGATTGGGTTCATGGGTCAGAGCTCCAGGGTTGTGTCCCAATTCAAGTCCACTCCCACCCTCCACTGCATCTGCGCATGGCACCTTGGCCAGTCCCAACGTTCAGAGGTGGCGGGTGGGTCGCGAGCTGGGTCGGGTCAGAGCTGGCGAGTGTGTCACGAGCTGAAGATAGGGGTCGTGTGTCAGAGCTGCCCATTCCATTTTTTTGAAAGCTTCAAGTTTTCTAGATCCATGCTGAGAGCTTTCCTTGTTCTGATTACTAGCTGATATTTGCAGCTGTTTCTCAATTCAATTCATTCCAAACCAGCAAATAAAAGTCTTTCCTTGCATGAGAGAGCTTTACTCCCTTCATGCCGTTAAGGTAGTGTCTACATTGAGCTTATAGGTCTTGTATAATCATGTTTTGACTTCCTTCTATCCAAACAACCCCTCCTTCGTCAGTTTGCAATACTGTACTCGTTTGTATGTTACTACAACAACATATAAACCATATATATTATAATGAATTCCTAAAGATCAGGTCAAACATGCACATTATGCTCTCTGGAAGTACAGTAAAATGTCAAGTTGGACTAACTATGAGGAAAAACAGAATACATTTGTAAAAACCTCGTTGGTTTAAGATCACTGTGGTGTTGTTGTTATTGTTGTTATGTGCCATCAAGTTGCCTGTGACTCATAGCGACTCTATGTACCATAGCCCTAAACTCTGCCCTATCCTGTGCCAATCTCACCATCTCGGACACACCTGCCCCCATTATTACCCCATTTACTGAATCAATCCATCTTCATCTCCTGAGCTGTCACTCCACCCTCCCAAGCATGACATTCTTCTCCAAGGACTGGTCCCTCCTTGCAACATGCCCAAAGTATGTCAGACGAAGCTTTAGAATCCTTGCCTCCAAGGAGCAGCCCAGCTCTACCCTCTCCAGGACAAACCTGTTTGTTTTCCTAGCAGTCCATGGTATATTCAGTACTCTTCTCCAATACCACAGCTCAAAGGCATCAATTCTTCTATCATCCCGAGTCATTGTCCAGTCTCAGATGCATAGCAAGTGATTGCAAAGACCATGGCATGTATCAGGCGCCCCTTAGTCTCCAGACTGACATCTTTGCACTTCAGCACTTTAAAGAGGTCTCTAACTGCAGACTTTCCCATTGCAATATGTCTTTTAATTTCCTGGCTGCTGGTGCCAAGTGTTGACTGTGGAGCCAAGCAAACCAAAACTGAACAATCTTAATCTCTTTGCCATTCATTTATGATGCTGCCAATCGGCCCAGTGGTGGGAATCTTTGTTTTCTTGATATTGAGCCTCAATCCATACTAAAGACTGCAGTCCCTGACCTTCCACAGTAAGTGCTTCAGGTCCTCTTCAGTTTTAGCAAGCAAGGTTGTGTCATCTGCATAACACAGATTGTTGATGATTCTTCAGATCATTGTGTTAGCTTCAAGCATATAATACAATTTTATATCTTTATACAGATATAGGATCCACATCTCACACCATACACAAAAATCATCTCAAGGTGTATCATTGACCTGAGAGTAAAGCTCAAAACCATAAAGTTCATAAAAGACAAACTGGGATCAAGCGTAGAAGGCCTAGTTTATGGTATAAAGAGACTGCCAAATACATTCAGAAATACACAATCTGAAGAGGATAAAATTGATGAATGGGACGTTCTAAAGATTAAATCCCTGTGTGCATAAAAAAAAAAATTCCAACAGGGTGAAAAGAAAACATACTGACTGGGAACAAACACTTGGCAAAACCATCTCAGACAAGAGTCTCATAACGAAAGTTTTAGAATAGCCTTGGGTCTCCACAAGAAAAAGACTGATCACAAAATTACACAATGGGCAAAAGACATGGAAAGAGTTTTCACAGGGGAAGATATTCAAATGGCCAACAGACACATGAAGAAATTCTCAAAATCACTGGCAGTAAGAGAAATGCAAATAAAAACCACAATGAGATACCATATCACTCCAGTAGCAGTGGCAAAGTTTAACAGGGTTGGAGAGGATACGACAAGATAGAAACTCTTATACATTGTTGGTGGCATTGTACAATGGTACAACCACTCTAGAAGGCAGTTTGTTGCTTCCTCAAAAAGCTGAACATAGAAATTTCATATAATCTAGCTATTCCATTGCTTGGACTATACCTCAAGAAAAATGAGAACTGAGACTCAAATGGAGACTTTCACACAGATGTTCATAGCAGCATTATTCACTATCACAAGAACATGGAAACAGCCCAGATGTCCAACAACAAATAAGTGAAAGAGAAGTTGTGGTACATTTATACAGATGTATGTAAAGTAATGTTGATTTTGTGATATGTCTATAGGGAATACAGAGATGAATGAGACAAGCAATACCTTCAAGGAAAAGATAATAGAAATTATCATCTTTTCATAGAATACAAAATCTTGTGGTGCCAAAGGTTTTATCATTCAAAATGCCATTCCTAGCTAATGATTAACTTTATTTTTTTTTGCTGAAGAATTTATTGTATTAAAGAAAGGAGTAGGATAGGATATAAGCTCCTGGGACTTGAATGCTAGCTTTTTTAGGGGATGCATCCTTTAGCTGCACTGTGATGGATAGTCTACAATTCTCACTAGTCTTTGCAAAACCAGCCTACATACCTACAGAAACAGGAGTCATTCTCCCTGATGGGTCTTAGTCTCTAATAGACCTTCCAGTGAACCACCAAACTCAAGGGACAAAAAATGAGAAAACTTAATGAAGGAGGGACTGTTGATGTTGGAATTGATGGATTTATACAGTAAACCAAATATTTGGGACACTCTTGACTCTGTACTTCTTGTAACTGGTGAGCTACTAATTCAGAAAAATGAGCTATGGATATGATTACCTTCTTTTTCCTATTAAAAGATAAATAATGTATACAATTTACATTATTCTGACTAATTTTCCACATATTTTTAATAAAACATTTTCTTTTAAATTAATAATCCAAACTAAACCCACTGCATTCAAGTCAATTCTCCCCTCACAGTGAACTGATAGGACCAATTAAATGTGCCTGACAGGGTTTCCAAATTTGTTAATTTTTGCAGAGTCAGACTGCTAGATCTTCCTCCCCATGAAAGGCTGGTGGATTAAAATGGTCAAGTTTGTTTAATATTATCAAGTGCTTTTACCAGTGTGCCACAGGGCTGCTTCTAAACTATTACCAAAGAATAATTTAATTTTTTTAATTGTTGAAAGGGAAAACATTTATCTAAAAGTCTACCAACCAGGAAAATGTGCAACAATGAATGAATGTAAATCTCAGTTCTCTGTAAACTTTCATTAAAATATCAATTTTAAATAAATAAATAGGAGCATCCCACATACATATCCACCATCTCCACTTTTGTCTTTGCCCACTCCACCTGCATCTCTGCCCATTCCACATATCTAGTCAATTAACATGAGCTATCTTTAGCTCTGGAAGGAGGAGTGGCATCCACTTCCATAATAACTTGCCTCCGGAAACCCTATGAACCTGGAGAGAGAATGAAAGGCACCCAAGCATCGACACTTTCCTTCATAGGGTCACTATGAGTCACCTGCGACTCGACGGCACTTAACAACAACAACAACAACCACCTTTAGCTCAGAGCACCTTGGTCTGGCGTAGCTGCAACAGTTGTCTGACAGAGGAGGCTGCTAATTCACAAACCTTTTCTATCTCAATCTGCAGCAAGTCTTCCCTTGACCCATAAGTTTAGAGAGAAACACAGGCAGGGTGCCTGATCCACCCTCATCTGGAGCAGTGCCCTCAGACTATGAACCTGTTATTGTCTCCAGCATGAAAAACTCTACCATAGCAATGTCACATAGGAAGCAGGTTCTCTCACACCCTATACAAACCCAAAGCAAAATGTTATCCCAAAAAAGTGACACAGTATCAGTGGATGTTCTGAAGCTAGAAAGTCTGATGAAACTTTCTGACACAGAATTAAAAAACAATTCTTTAATATTTTCCATGAGTGAAAGACAAACTTGAAGAATTACAAAACACTGCAAGCAAAAATGAAGAGGAGCTTAATAAAACAATCCAAAACAATCTGGGAAAAAAACAAGAAACCACAATCCAAAATATGAAGACCAATGTTTCAGATGCTGTCATGAACAGAGTTGAAGAGACAGAACACAGAACCAGTGTAATAAAAGATAAAATTGTCACCACTGATCTGCTAGAACATAAAGCAGAATCAAAAGGGAAGGAAAAGGAAGAAACTTAAGAATAATGTGGAACATCATCAAGAGAAATAACATGCACATCATCAGAATCTCAGAACAGGAAGAAGTAAACCAAACACACCAAAAAAAAGTGGAAGAATTGCTACAAGGAAACTTTCGAGGCATAATGAAGAATGAAAGCATATATATTCAGGAAGCTGAGCGAACACCATATACACAAGACCCCAAAATAAAAACACCAAAGCATATCATCATCAAATTTGCCAGCACCAAAGATATGGAGAGACATCTGAGAGCAGCAAGGGAGAAACAAAGAGTAACCTATAAGGGAGAGCAAACAAGATTAAGTTAAACTTCTCGGCAGAAACCACGTGAGCAAGAAGACAGTGGAATGACATATATCAAACACTCAGAGAACACAACTGCCAACCAAGAATACTATACGCAAGAAAACTGCCCATCAGATATGAAGGAGAGATCAAGATGTTCTCCGAAAAACAGAACTGAAGAGAACTTGTAAAAAGAGGACAAGCATTACAGAAAATGCTGAAAGACATCCTCCTTGCAGAGGTGTCACAGAAAGTGAAAAGGACCAAAGTAACCAGCAGCAGCACCACAAAGTTGTTGTTGTTGTTGTTGTTGTTGTTGTTGCTGTTGTTGTTGTTGTTATGTGCCATCGAGTCTCTTGCGACTCATAGCGACCCTATGTACAACAGCCCTAAACTCCGCTCTGTCCTGTGCCAATCGCAC
>NW_006400042.1:2649642-2664559 GCF_000299155.1 Elephantulus edwardii | reverse complement strand
CATATGTTGTTTCATGAAATTCTTCTGTGTCTTCCAATTCCTTTCGATACAGTGACTCAGTATATTCCTTCCATCTTCTTTTAATATTTCCTGGATCATTTAACATTCTGCCGAAAGCATCCTTGATTATAGCATTATGTTGTGTTCTTTGTGGTGCATCCAATGAGGGATGCACCACAAAGAACACAACAAAATGATAGCAATGAAACCTTGCCTCTCAGTAATCACACTGAATGGGAATGGTTTAAATGAACTACTGAAGAGAAAAATAAAAAGAATAGAAGATTGAATAAAAAAAATCCATCAATATGCTGTCTATAAGAGACACACCTGAAAAGTGAAGATAAAAATAAAAGGATGGGAAAAATATACCAAGGAAATGGCAACCAGAAAAAAGCAAGAGTAGCAATATTAATCTCTGATAAAATAAATTTCAATGCAAAAACTATCACAAAGAAAAAGGAAGATCACTACAAAATGCTTACAGGGTCAATAGAACAAGACGACATAACAATAATAAGTATCTATGCACCAAATTATAAACCTGCAAAAACAAACATTAACAAAATTGTAAAAGGAAATTGAGAACACCACTGTAGTAGCTGGAGATTTCAATTCACCACTCTCAAGAAAAGACAGAACTACCAGATCAACACAGATGCTGAATAATTAAACCAAAAAATAAACCAACTCGATCCCATGGATATAACAGGCTAGTGCATACCCAAACAGCACAGTACACCTTCTTCTCCATTATGCATGGAATATTCTCCAGAATAGATCACATTTTGGGTCACAAGGCAAGCATCAATAAGTTAAAAACCATAGCAATAATACAAAGCATCTTCTCAGACCACAAGGCTACAAAATTCGTAATTAGTAACAAAAAGGATAAAGGAGGGGAAAAACCATACATTTGGAAGCTGAACAACTTGCTTCAACATAAGTTGGTACTAGAAAAATAAAAAATAAAATGAAAAAAGTTTCTTGGAACAATGGACAATGAAACACATCTTACCAAAACCTCTAGGAAACAGCCAAAGCAGTAATCAGAGGTCAATTTATAGCAATAAGCAAACACATCAAAAGGCAGGGAAAAAATGACCATTAACTCTCTAAGCCAACATCTCCATCAAATTGAAAAAGAACAGCAAGAAAACTGTATACCCTCCAAAAAAACCCTGAAATTATAAAAATTAAAGCAGAAATACATGAAATAAAAAACAATTGAAACTATCAACAAAACCAGAAGTTTGTTCTTCGTAAAGGTTAAGAAAATCAACAAACCACTAGTAAAACTAACAAAGGAAAAGAAAGAAAAGACACAAATACTCTGATTAAGAAATGAAATGGGCAATGTCACAACAGAACCAACTAAAATGAAAAAGCTAACAATGAAATATTATTTAAAAAAAACTACACTCAAACCAATATGAAAACCTAGAGGAACTACTTTAACTGACACAAACCAAAATTGAGCACCCGAACAGACCCTTTACAAAAGAAGAAATTGAAAAGGTAATAAAACAACTTCCAGCCACAAAAAGTCCTGGACCAGATGGTTTTCAAGTGAATTTTATCAAACATTCAGAGAAGGACTGACACCAATACTACATAAACTATTTCAGAAAATAGAGAAAGATGGAATTCTCCCAGACTCATTCTATGAAGGAAACATATCTTTAATATCAAAGTCAGGCAAAGACACCACAAAAATAGAAAACTACAGGCAAATGTCTCTCATGACCATTGATGCAAAAATCTTAAATAACATTCTGGCCAATAGAATCCAATGATACCTTAAAAAAATAATTCTTCATGACCGTGTGAGATTAATAACAGGTATGCAAGGATGGTTCAACATAAGAAAAACAATCAATGTAATTCATCACATTAACAAAGCAAAGAACAAGAACCACATGATCCTATCAATTGCTGCAGAAAAAGCCTTTGACAAAATCCAACACCCTTTGCTGATTAAAATATTCAAGAAAATAGGAATAGGAGGCAATTTCCTCAACATAGTAAAAAAGTATATATGCAAAACCTAGGGACAACATTGTTCTCAATGGAGAGAGATTAAAGGCATTCAATTTAAGAACAGGAACTAGGAAAGGATGTCCACTATCATCTCCCTTATTCAATATTGTTTTGGAAGTCTTAGCGACAGCAATAATAAAAAAGAAGAAAATAAGAGGTATCCAAGTTGTCAAAAATTATATGCAGATGATATGGTAGTATACTTAGAAAGCCCTAAATTCTCAGTAAGAAAACTACTGGACATAGTTAACAAATTCAGAAAAGTGGTGGCAGGATACAAGATCAACATATAAAAATCAATTTGATTTCTCTGTAGTGACAAATAAAATACAGAACCAGAGCTAAGAAAAATAATACTCATCGCAATAACTAAATAAACGATTAAATACTTGGAAGTAAATATCAGTAGAAACACAAAGGACCTATTCAAAGAAACTTACAAAAGACTGCTACAAGAAACAGAAAGAGACCTAGAGATATGGAAAAATATATACCTTGCTCTTGGATAGGAAAACTCAATAATATTGCAAAAACGACAGTACTACCAAAGGCAATCTACACATTCAAACCAATCCCAATACAAATACCAATTTCATTCTTCAATGAGATGGAAAAGGCTATTTCCAATTTCATTTGCAATGGAAAGAGACCCTGAATAAGCAAAGCATTCCTTAAAAAGAGAAACAAGGTAGGAGGCATCTCATCCCCTGATTTCAAATCCTATTACACTGCTGTTGTGGTCAAGACAGAGTGGTACTGATACAATGACAGACAAGTAGATCAATGGAATAGAATTGAGAACCCAGAAATCAGGAAATGAAATCAGATAAATGGAGAAATGACACCCCTTTTAACAAACAGTTTTGGCAAAATTGGAAAAGTATCTGCAGCATTCTCAAGCAAGAACCACACCTCACACCATACACAAAAACCAATTCAAAATGGACCAAGGATGTAGGACTAAAAACAAGGATGATAAACTCATCAGAGAAAAGTTTAGGAGAACTCTACAAGCCCTACTCCACAACATGAACAATCTTCCAAGCATCTTGAAAAATCTACAACTAGGAGAGGATAAAAGAGATAAATAGGACCTTCTAAGAATCAAATCCCTATGCACATAAAAAAACCTTTTCCAACAGGGTAAAAAGGAAAGCCACAAGACTGGGAAAGAATATTTGGTAGTGACATATCTGATAAGGAACTTATATCTAGAATTTATGGAATAATTGAGCACCACAACAAGATAAAGACAAACAACCCAATCACAAAATGGGCACAGGATATTGACAGACACTTCACTAAAGATGACATTCTGATGGCCAACAAACACATGAAGAAATGTTTAAAATCCCTAGCTCTAAGAAAGACGTAAATCAAAATAACTCTGAGATATCATCTCACCCCAGTAACAATAACAAAATTTAACAGAGCAGCAAACAACAAATGCTGGTGAGGTTGTGGAGAAACTGGAACGCTTATTCATGGTTGGTGGGAGTGTAAAATGGTGCAACCACTCTGGAAGGCAGTATGGCACTTTCTCAAAAAATTGGAAATAGAAATACCATTTGATCCAGCTATTCTACTACTTGGAATATATCCTAAAGAAACCATAACCGCCACCCAAACAGTTATATGCACACCCATGTTTATTGCAGCTTTGTTCACAATACCAAAGAGTTGGAAACAACCCAAGTGTCCATCAACAATTGAATTGATAGAAAAACTATATTGTCTATTATATATGTATATTCACACAATGGAATAATATGCAGAATTGAAAAACAAGGAACTCCTGAAATATTTTACAAAATGGGTGACCCTTGTGGACATTATGCTGAGTGAAATATGTCAGTCACAGAAGCACAAATACTGCATAATGCCACTTTTATAAAACAAGACTGACATTGGGGTTGTGAGGAAACTAAGAAAAGAGGGGATAAATGATGTACACTGCACTGAAACAGATGATGGAGAGAACTGTTTAAAAGAAATATATGATTAGGTATTATTTGCATGACAGTAGTCCAGAATAAGAGCTGCATAGTAAAGTGAACTGGGTGGGAGAGGGGAGGGGAGAGATATTGTGTAACAACGAAAGAATTTTTTTTTTCCAAAGAGAAAAGTGAACCGGGAAAGGGTAGGCAGGGAGGAAAATGTGCAACAATGAATGAATGGAAATTCATGTTCTCCATAAACTTTCATTAAAATCTTAATTTAAAAAAAAAGAAGCTAATTTAGAAAAAAAGAAAGAGGTAGCAATAAAAGTGAAGCGTAATTCTATGAACCTTCATTCAAAATTGAGTTAATTATTCTTGGAATTAAATTTATTTTGAAGGACTGATATCCGAGGGCTAAATTAGAATCACATGTAACTTACCTCTATTTTTTTCAGGATTTCAATGTATAAGTGTGCATTTGTCTGGTGCTCCAGAATTTGCAACAATTAGAAACAACTTTCTGTGTCTTCTATGTGTTTCTTTACTTCAAGAAGACAGAAAATTTAGAATACTTGGTGAAAATGTATTCGTATTTCTTAAAACAAACTACTGTTATCTTGTGGAAATTAAGTTGTATATATCATAACTGATGCTTTTGCTATTTGCTTTAAGATAAACAGATTTGTTAGAATCTTTTTTGTTAGAATAATTACTGCAAAGGAACTTCAAGCTTTCCAGGGAGTGTCTAACATTTAGATTTCAATCTCTTAGAATTTTCCCGAGAGTTAAGTAAATAAAAATAAATTACTACATATACTTAATTTATAATTTGTGCTAATATAGAATGAGTCCTCTATAACCTGGTTCTTAAGAATAACCATTTTTATCCTTGAGGGTTTTTATATATTCATGTTCAATTACTCTAGAAATTATAACTAAAAAGGGAACTCTGGGTAGTGGGTAAGAAGGTGTGCTTCCAGCCCAAAGGCAGGTGGTTTGAATTCACTAGCTGTAATGAGGGAAAAAGATGGGCAATCTCCTCCTGTGTGATTGACATCCTCGGAAAACCTGGTGGATGGTCAGCCATGAGTCAATTCAAAGATGCTGGCAATGAGTTAAGATGAGTTCTTATCATTTTATATGGATAATAAACAAAATCAAATCATTTACTATTAATGGCTGAATTGTTGCTGATCAAACATTCTTTGACTCTATAAACTATATGATCATGTACAACTTCCATTTTGTGAACAGAAGAAGGAGTGGCATCCAATTCCTAAGCAATGAGCCTCTGGAAACTATAAAGTTTGATAAATGATGATAGTTATAGAAAGGCTTCAGGCCTTTTGCTCATAGGGTCACTATGAGTCATGCTCGACTCAACGGCAATCAACAACAACATTTAATAATCTTAGATAAATCAGTGAACAAAGTCCTCCTCATAAAGCCCTGCTTCCTGAATTATCTGTTCTGCATACAGACTTAAAAGATACGGGAACAGGATGCAGCCTTGACGAACTCTTTTCCTGATTTTGAACCATGCAGTGTTTCCTTACTCTGTTCTAAGGAGTGCTTCTTGGTCCAAGTATAGGTTTCATATAAGCATGATGAAGTGTTCTGAGATTCCCATTTTCCAAGGTTAGCCAGAATTTATTGTGATCTACACAATCAAATGCCTTTGCATAGTCAATGAAACACAGGTAAACATCCTTCTGGTACCCTCAGCTTTGTGCCAAGATCCATCTGACATTGGCAATAATGTACCTAGTGCCACGACCTCTTCTAAACCCAGCCTGTATTTCTGGTAGTTCTCTGTCAATGTACTGTTCAAGTCTTTTCTGGATAATCTTCAGGTGGATTTTGTTAGTGTGTGATATTACTGATATTGTACAATAATTTGCACTCTCTGTTGGGTAACCTTTTTTTTTTTTAATAAGAATAAATATGGATCTCTTCCAATCAGTTGGCCAAGTAGTTGTCCTCCAGATTTCTTGGCACTACTTGGTGATTATAGGGACTGAATATAAAATTATTGTGATTCCAACCTCTATCAAAACCTCACAGACTATTTTTTGCACAGAGATAAAGAGCATCACCTTTTAAAAAAATAATCAACAATGAAATTTATTTTTTAATTATTTTGGAGAAATAGGAGGAACATCACACATATTCATAATCCATCAGGCTCAACTTCTGGGGAGTAAAAAATTCTAAAGAGAGATGTTCCCCTCAGTTTGTTTTGTCAGTACAATAAAAAACCTACTCCATGACCAGAAAGTATAGTATTCAAAGAACTGACCTGAGTCTAATAAAGCAACCGACTTAAGTGTGAAGGGCTGAAGCTTCCAAACATAGCCAGTTATCTGACATGCATCTTCATCTCAGTTGTGATGTGCCCACTGCCCAGAGAACCTATGGCAGGGATCTCAGGATCAAACAGCAGCCTATGTCTCTGAACACTGGGTGGTGAGAGTGATCAGTGCCCTCAGACTAATAGCTCTACATGGCATACTTCTGTCTTCAGCAACTCACTTGGCTTCATGAAGATCCCTTCCATGGTTTTCCAGTAGTTGTTCTGGCTTGGCCAGGCCATACCATACACCTCATTTTGTCCACTGATGGGTCGACCATATTGTTCCCCAGTAACAGACAGCAGTATGTCAGTTGAAGAGTGTTTGAACCACACCTCACCATCCCTAACCCAGTAGGATCCATTACAGAGGACTGTCCAGTCATCCAGATAATCACCTTCACCTTTTTCTCCAAAATCACTGACTTCCTGGTTACCAGACAGAGGGGAGGTGAAATGGTGACTGTGCAAGTTTCTGCCAGTGTTGACATGTGTCAGCCAGATAGATTGGACACACTTGACAGGAGTCCCCCTCTTACACACTGTAGCAGTCTTCCCCTGTGTCACTGACTGCTGCCCACTACCTGACCCATAGCACACATCATATGAGTGCAGCTGGACATTGTGGCGAGTGTTGAGTAGCTTTACCACAGAGCCGCTTGTAACTACAGTCAGATCGGATGCTCCCACAGCGCCCCACAAACCCCTGAACAGCAACAGTGGTACCACTGCCATTCTGGTTGGATCCAGAGCCCTTAACCTAGAAGAGAACATCACCTTGTAAAATCTAAAACGTAAGAAAAATTCTATGTTCAAACATAAAATAGAATCCCCTTTTTTGCCAGTGGGTTAAATAGTACATGAGTGACCACTCTATTATTTATTCTCTAACAATTACAAAAATATGTAATCTTTTATCTCTCATTGCTATAGATTTGGAGTCAAGTCATAGCTGTTCTCTAGCAGGTTTTCTGAGGCTGTAAATAGCAGGAGAGTAGATGGCCCAATTTTGTCCCTTATAGTTACTTAGAGGATTTGAGTCAGCATAGAGGTGCCACCTTTGAGGTACCAAAACTATGGACTAGACCACTAGAGCTCTCAAATGCTTGACAAAATTATTAAAATAAAATTCTCCCTGTTAGTAATAGAAAATGCACCTTTTAATTAATATGCATTATGTGCTTGTGAGTCATATATAAACATTAATATTTAAAGTTATTTTCATGAGTATGAAAACTATTTTCTTGTATTTAAATGTTTTTAGTTTATTTGTCCTTACCTTTAATTTTATTATTTTCTATTCCTATATTTTTATAAAATTCTCATTTCAGTAGACATGAGTGAATGGTTTATCTTCAGGAGATATACACAAGAGTGCAAGTAATATTCTATCCATTCATTAAAAAAAAACAGAAGAATTCAACACTAAGATAGATTTAAGTTAAGCCTTACTTACATCACAGATCCAAGGACATATTTTCCAACTACCAATCCTACTTCCTGGTTCCCAAGTTTTGCATTCCAGTCCCCCATTATTATTAATGCATCATTTAGTTGCATGTTTGATCGATTTCTCACTGCAAAACTTGGTAGAAGTGATCTGTTGTTTTCTCTTATTTGGCTCTGGTTGTTGGCACATATATTTGAATGATAGCGGTATTAACCAGACTTCCTTGCATGCATATGGATATTATCCTGTTGGTTACAACATTGTATTTTCAAGATGGATCTAGAAATGGCCCTTTTAACTATGAAAGTGACCCTGTTTTTTTTATCTCCAATGTAGTTGAAAATATGATTGTCTGATTCAAAATGTCCCATGCCAATCCATCTCACTTCACAATACCTAATATTTATGTGTTCCATTTCTTTCTCAGGAAGCAGTCCTCAAAGCAGATCAAGGGAATACTGCATGGTTTAAAATCAGGAAAGGAGTAAGTGAGGGATGTGTCCTGTCTCCATACCTTTTCAATCTACAGGCAGAACAAAATATTTGAGAGGTTGGACTTTATAAAGAAGACTCTGGCATCAGGATTGAAGGATGAATCATCAACAACCTCTGTTATTCAGATGATACATCTTTGCTTCTTGAAACTGAGGAGGACCAAAAGCTCTTGTTGCAGAAGATTAAGGACTGTAGTCTTAAATATGGATTGTAGCTCAACATCAAGAAGATAACTACTCTCACCACTTGGCCAATTAGCAGCACCATGATAGATAGAGAAGAGATTGAGGTTGTTAACAGAATTTTCTCACCTCCACCATCAACATTCTTGGCACCAGCAGCCATTAAATCAAAAGAAGAATAGCACTGGGAATATCTGCTGTCATAGACCTCTCCAGATTACTGAGAAGTAAAAATGTCAGTCTAGAGACTAAGACATGCCTGGGCTAGGCCATGAGCTTTGCAATTACTTGCTATGCATCAGAGACCTGGACAATGTCTAAGGATGGCAGAAGAAAAATCGATGCCTTTGAGTTGTGGTGCTGGAGAAGAGTCTTGAACATACCATGAACCACTAAGAAAACAAATAGGTCTGTCTTGGAGAGGGTGAAAATAAATTTCTCCTTGGAGGCTAGGCTTTTCATGCTTCATCTCACATACATTTGAGCACGTGGTCAAGAAAAACTGGTCCTTGGCTAAGGACATCATACTCAGAAAGTTATAGGAATAGCAGACTAGAGAAAGATTCCAGATGAGAGTTACAGTAACTGGGTAATAAGAGTAGAAGTGTCAGAGTCAGTGAGACTGGCTCAGGACAGGGTAGTCTTCAGGGCTGTTGTACATAGGGTCTCTATGAGTTGCAGGAGACGTGGGGTCACATAACACCAACAACCACAGAAGCAAAAAAGGCAGGAGATTTTTTTTTAAGATACTTCTTAATATTGGAATTCTTTTAAAAGGTGGCAAGGTAAGAGACATTTAACATTTCCCAATAAATCATTGGGAACATGGGAACTGGATGAACAGTTTATCACATATTTTAATGTCACATTCATGATTTTGGTTTTTATCTAGTCAATTCTGGCTGATAGCACCCATCTGTGCTTATTGGCCAACCAAGTCACCGTAGTTGAAGCTAACTCAATGGTAATGGATTTTCAATCTTTTTTTTTAAAAAAAAATTCCCTTGTGTTTTTTATACAACTTTATAATGAACCACTGAGTCAGCTCCTAAATATAACAACCTTATATACAGCAGAATGAAATTCTGTCCTAATTCTGGATCACTTTCTAGTTGCTGTTGTACCTGAGTCCATTATTGCAGCCATGATGTCATTCCATCTTATTGATATTTTTTGTCATTTTCTATTATTATTATTATTGTTTACTTATAAAATTCAAATACATTGTTTTTCACACCAGTTCCTTCCCATTTCCCTAACTCCCTCCCATCAAATTATATGACCCAATAATTAATCACATACAAACAGACACACATACACACACACATCCTCACCCCTCTGCTTCCACCTTCCCCCTTCCTTGGATCCTCACGCTCATTCCACAATAATAATTTTTTTATTTAAATTTTATATATTGTTAAAATCATGTATGGGGATACAAGGAAGTGAGAGTTGAGAGCAGAAGGGTGAGGATGGGCAGGGATGAAATTGCAAGGCTGCACAATCTGGTGGGCAGGGAGAGTAGGCAAAGGAAATAAGAAAGATCCAGTGGGGACCAGAAGAGACAGGGTAATGGTGAGCATAGTCCAATGATGATTAATTTTTGTTTAACAAAGAATTTGTCCTATTCACTTGTGGGTTTCTCATTTGGGAATGGGGTGCAGACTCTCTGACTTCTTTATGCTGAACATAACTTCTTTATGCATTGATGTGAAGGGTGAAGAGGGGAATGGGAGCCCACTTTAACACCTTACTGGTGGTCCTGAGTTGAATCTGCTTGCCTTCTTGTTCTGTTAGAAGATATTTTCCTCACGTTTACTGCCCTCTGGACTGCAATGTGTTTGCCAAGGTGGGTCCAGTGGGCACGCCTGGCTGAAACCTGAGGCTCCATTCTCCTTCACTTTCTTAGCTGGCAGTTACAGTTCCCTTTTGTCTCTGGAACTGGGTTCAGGGCTCAGGTCTGAAGTAAAACTCAGTGTTAAGGTTACCTATAGGAAAGGGAGCAAACCTAGAGAGAACAAACTTGTGTGTTACAAATAGAAGGGCTTTGGAGGTGTCACTGGTTACTTACAGGTGTACTGGGAGAGAAGGTAGAGGAAAGTGGCCTAGATAAAATTCTTTGTATATCCTAGGCCATTTTCCCCAGTGACCTGAAGGCTTTCCCCAGGGGTCAGATGACACACCCCAAGGCCAAAAGGCTCACCCCAAGCGCCCAACGGCTTACTCCAAAGGGTCCAATGGCTGACTCTGAGGGCAGATCAGCTCACACTGAGGGCCCAACGGCTCACCCTGAAGGTCCAATGGCTCACCCTGAGGGCTGATCATCTCACCGAGGGATGAATGGCTCACCCCGAGGGCTGAAAGGCTCATCTTGAGAGCCAATTGGCTCACCCGGGGGGCCCAACCACTCTTTCCAGAGGATGGACAGTACACCCTAAGGGTCCAACAGCTCACCCTGAAGGCCGAACAGCTCACCCCAGGGACTGAAAGGCACACCCCAAGGGCCGGGTGACACACTCCGGGGGCTGGGTGGCACACCCCCCTACTGAAGTCACACCCCCAAGGTCTGGACCCTATGCCTCACTGAAGACCATGGCCAGGGACAGCACGCCCAGTTCCAGCACTGCCACCATTACCCACTCTCCTCCACCAAGTGGTCAGACTGCAATTTGAAGTAAGCATCATTGCCCTCTCCGTTTATAAATGGAGAAGGGGATTTGAGAGTGCTGAACAGACCCTCCCTAGGTCTAAACAGTTCTTGGCAGCAGTAGTCAAGAGATCAAAGATGTGGTGTATTGAGGATATCTGCCATCTCAGATATGTTGCTGTTGTTAAGTGTCGTTGAGTCATAGACGACTCATAGCAACCCTTACCAATCCATGTTGATGATCTTCTTCTCTGTCCTGTCCAACGAAATCTTCACTGACAGCGAGATGCTTTCCCTTATCAAGATCTTCACCTCCCACAGCTCCTTGACACCACTGCTGCTGAAGTCATCACTGCACTCTGCTCCTACACTGGAGGCCTACAGCTCACTGGTTGTGCAAGGGCTCCACCACACTGGCCATGGAGCCCAGCTCTCAAAGCCTGGTCTAGGTTAGGGGACCCGTGGGCCCTGGCCACGGTGACTACATGGGGTTGTGGCAGCGTGGGCTCAGCAGCATGCAGAGGGAGGAAGTGGGACCCAACCATGTTCCCCCTAGAATCCCCGTCCTCCTGACCTTCCAGTCCACACTGATGACCAGCAGTCAACTACTGGGCTGTTTGGGCATATTTAAGTTGTGTTGCCTGCTTCAATGTGGACCACCAGTCTCCTACTCACCATGGTGTATCTCCTATCACTGCCATCTTGGTTCCTAGAAGTCTTCCCAGAACAAATCTATTCTGCAGCAGGGTGGAGGCTCCACTATACCAGCCTCAGGGTTCAGTGCCTGCCGTTCATTCCAGGTGAGGGTATCCCTGGGGTCTGGGCATGGGGCCTCATGGAGTTGCAGTGGCAGTGTGGGCTCTGCAGTGGGGGGCTGGGAGCTGTAGGACTCACCCATTCTTCTTTGGGAATCCTTGATCTCTTGATATTGAGCCTGGATCCATGTTGAAGACCAGTAATCAACTGCTTAATTGTTCAATTATCAATAAACAGAGGACTGTAGAGGGTCATGGTGGCCTGTTCATATGAAGCTTGCTCTTCCTGCAGCTCCATACATTGCTTCTGCCACCACCATCTTGGTTCTCATACAAATACAGCATATGTCTTTATGGGACTGAGTTAGTTCACTCAGCATAATGCTCTCCAGTCCCTCACAAGTTGGGTAATAATTTATAAAATTATTGCTCCTGCATGCTGCATAGTATTCCATTGTGTGAATGCACCATAACTTATCAATCCATTTAGTTGTGGTTGGACATCTGGGCTGTTTCCATGTTTTTGTGATGGTGAATAACACTACTATGAATATTGGTGTGCAAGTCTCCATTTGAGTCTCAGTTCTCATTTTCTCAGAGTATATTGCAAGCTGTGGAATAGCTGGGTCATACGGAATGTCTATGTTCAGCTTTTTGAGGAAATGTCAAACTGCTTTCCAGAATGGTTGTTCCATTTTACAATCCCATGAAAAATGTTTAAGAGTTCCTATCTTGTCACATCCTCTCCAGCATTTATCACTTGCTGTCCTGTTAAACTTTGCCAATGCTACTGGAGTGAGATGGTATCTCATTGTGGTTTTTATTTTCATCTCTCTTATTGCCAGTGAGTTTGAGCATTTCTTCATGTGTTTGTTTGCCATTCAAATATCTTCCTCTGTAAAAATTATTTCCAAGTCTTTTGCCCATTTTGTAATTGGGTTATCGGTCTTTTTCTTGTGGAGGTCCAGGAGTATTCTGTAAACTTTCTTTATGAGACTCTTGTATGAGCTGGTATTACCAAATGTTTCTTCCTAGTCAGTAGGTTTTCTTTTCACCCTGTTGAGAAAAGTTTTTGATACTCACAGGGATTTAATCTTTAGAAGGTCTCTTTCATCAATTTTATCCTCTTCACAGTATGTCTTTCTGGCTGTATTTGGTAGTCTCTTTACACCATAGACTAGGCCTTCTAAAGGTGATCCCAGATTGTCTCTTAGGAACGTTACAGTTTTGGGATTTGCTCTCAGATCTCTGATCCATCTTGAGTTCATTTTTGTGAATGGTGTGAGGTGTGGATCCTGTTTCGGCTTTCTGCCAGTGGCAGTCCAGTTTTGTCAGCACCTTTTGTTGAAGAGGTTGTCATTTCCCCATTTGATATCTTTTATTTCCTGTCCAATATCAGTTGACAGGTGGCTCAGTTTTCCTCATTTTCAGTGACCCTCTATTTATATCTTTCTAGAGACTGGTGACTCCTAATTACATACTAATAATAGTACGTGAGGCAAAATTTAGCTATTTTACCTTTTAAAGAGCATTCTGGCTGCATTTCTTCTAAGGCAGATTTATTTGTTATAAACTATTTCAAATAAATTCTTTCTACTAACGTCCTGAATACCAAAACTAACAAAACTATCATTTCTAGTTAAATTGATCATCTGTTAATGATAAGGATGAAAGTCCATGTCAAGAAGACCACTTTAGTAAAAAGGAGGTAAAATTATCTCTCTATGCAGATGATATGACAGTATACTTAGTAAACCCTAAAGACTCAGCAAGAAAATGACTGGACATAGTTGACCAATTCAGCAAAGTGGAAGGATACAATAATAACACACAAAAATCAGTTTGATTTCTCTACAGTGACATAGAGACTACAGAGCTGGAGTTAACAAAAACAATAGCCTTCACTAGGTAATCACAAGATGAATCACAAGATTAAATACTTGGGAGTAAATCTAACCAGAAGCACAAAGGATCTATTCCAAGAAAATTACAAAACATTACTACAAGAAACAAAAAGAGATCTTGAAAAGTGGAAGAATATCCCTTGCTCGTGGGTAGGAAGACTCAATATTGTGAAAATAACAATACTACCAAAGGCAATTTACACGTTCAATGCAATCCCAATACAAATACTAATCCCATTCTTCAACAAGGTGGAAAAGGTAATCTCCAATTTCATTTGGAATAGAAAGAGGCCGCAAATAAGCAAAGCACTCCTTAAAAATAGAAACAAGGTAGGAGACGTCTCACTCTCTGATTTCAAATCCTACTACACTGCCGTGGTGGTCAAGACAGCGTGGTACTGGTACAATGACAGACACATAGATCAATGCAATAGAACTGAAAATCCAGAAATCAGCCCATCTACCTATGGTCAACTGATTTTGACAAGGAGATGAAATCAGTTAAGTGGGGAAATGACAGCAATTTTTACAAAATTGGAAAACCAGCTGCAGAAAACTCAAGCAAGACCCACACCTCACTCCATACACAAAAACCAACTCAAAGTGGATCAAGGATCTTGGACTAAAGCCAAGGACTCTAAATTTCATTAGAGAAAAGCTTGGAAGAACTCTAGGAGCTCTAATCTACAACAAAAGCAGTCTTCCAAGCATCCTCAAAGCCAGGAAAGGATAAAGCAGATGAATGGGATCTTCTAGGAAAAACATCCCTATGCACATCCAAAAACTTCTCTAACAGGGTAAAAAGGGAAGCCACAGAGTGGGAAAAAATATTTGGTAATGACATGTCAGATAAAGGACTTATATCTAGAATTTATAAAATATGCAAGCACCACAACAAGATAAACAACCCAGTCGCAAAATGGGCACAGGATATGAACAGACGCTTCACCAAAGAAGACATTCAGATGGCCAACAAACACATAAAGAAATGTTCAAAATCCCTAGTTCTAAGAGAGATGCAAATCAAAATGGCTAGAGAATGGCTAGAGAAGCTGTGGTATATTCGCACAATGGAATACTATGCTGTATTGAAAAACAAGGAACTCATGCAATATTATTCAAAATGGTTGACTCTGGAGAACATTACGCTGAGT
>NW_006400042.1:2645760-2648972 GCF_000299155.1 Elephantulus edwardii | reverse complement strand
GGAAGAAGAACAAACTGGGGAGGAGGGTAGAGAGAATGGTGCAGCAATGAAGGAATGAAAACCCAAAATCCCTGTGAATGTTCATTAAAACTAATGAAATTTAATAAAAAAAAAACCCAACAGCAGTGAGGTATCATCTCACCCAGTAAGAATAGCAAAATTTAACAGAACATCAAACAGCAAATGCTGGCGAGGTTGCAGAGAAACTAGAACCCTTATTCACTGTTGGTGGGAGTGTAATATGGCACAACCGTTATGGAAGGCAGTATGATGCTTTCTCAAAAAGTTGTAAATAGAAATACTATTTGACTCAGAAAGTCCACTACTGGGAGTATACCGTAAAGAAACTGTAAATGCCACCCAAGCAGATAAATGCACGCCCATGTTTATTGTGGCTTTATTCACAATAACAAACACTTGGAAACAACCTAAGTGCCCATCAACAAATGAATGGATAGAGAAACGGTGGTATAGTCACATAATGAAATGCTATGCTGCACTGAAAACCAAGGAACTCGTGAAAAATCATACAATATAGGTGACCCTGGAGACCTTATACTAAGTGAAATATCTCTGTCACCAAGAAACAGATACTGCATAATGCCTCTGTTACAAAACAGGATTGATATGGGGACTGGGAGGAAACAATGAAAAGAGAGGATAAATAATCTACATGGCATTGAAACAGACGAGAGAGAGAGAACTATTTAGGAGGAATATATAATTAGGTATTATTGTCATGACAAGAGTCCAGAATGAAAGCTGCATAATGGAGTGGACTGGGGGCAGGGAATTAAATAACAATGAAAGAATTTCTTCTAACTTTTCAAAGAAAATGGATCTCTTCAGGTGTTCAGTTTGTGTCAGTTTAGGTAGGTTATGCATTTCTAAGGATTTGTCCATTTCCTATAGGTTTTCATATTTGTTTAAGCATGTTGTTGTTGTTGTTGTTATGTGCCGTCGAGTCGTTTGCGACTCATAGCGACCCTATGCACAACAGCCCTAAACCCTGCTCTATCCTGCGCCAACCGCACTGTCTCTGACACACCCATCCCGATTACCCCAGTCACCGAATCAATCCATCTCATAGAGGGTCTTCCCCTCCTGCACCGTCCCTCCACCCTCCCAAGCATGATGTCCCTCTCCAAGGACCTGTCCCTCCTGGCAACATGTCCAAAGTATGTCAGACGAAGCCCCAGAATCCTTGCCTCCAAGGAGTAGCTTGGTTTAATCCTCTCCAAGATGAATCTGTTTGTTTTCCTGGCAGACCATGGTACATTCAGTACCCTTCTCCAGCACCACAGCTCAAAGGCATCAACTCTCCTTCTGTCCTCCCTAGTCATTGTCCAACTCTCTGATGCATAACAAGTGATTGCAAAGACCATGGCCTGTTTGAGGCGCACCTTAGTATCCAGAGAGACACCGTTGCTCCTGAGTACTTTAGAGAGGTCCCTAACAGCAGACTTTCCCATCGCGATATGCTTTTTGATTTCCTGACTGCTGGTGCCAAGAGTGTTGACTGTGGAGCTGAGCAAACTGAAGCTGTGAACAATTAATAATATTCCAATGTTAACCTTTTTATTTTAGTTGATTCTGTTGTGATGTTGCCCGTTTCATCTTTTATTATGATTGTCTGTGTCTTTTCATTTTTTGTCTTTTATAGTTTTACTAGTGGTTTGTCAATTTTATTGACCTTTTCAAAGAACCAGCTCTTAGTTTTGTTTATGGTTTTACTTGTTTTTCAGTTTTCTATTTCATTTATTTCTCCTCCAGTTTTTATAATTTCAGCTTTTTAGAGGTTATCAGGCTATCTTGCTGTTCTTTTTCAGTTTGTTGGAGCTGTTGGGTTAAAGAGTCAATGGTCATTTTTTTCCTGCCTTTTGATGTGTTTGATTATTGATATAAATTGAACTCTGATTACCATGTTGGCTGTTTCCCAGAAGTTTTGGTAAGTGGAATTTTCATTGTCATTTGTTTCAAGAAACATGTTAATTTTTTATTGCTTCTAGTACCCACTCACGTTCAAGCAAAGTGTTGTTCAGCTTCCAAATGTTTGGGTTTTTTTTTTCTCCTTTATCCTCTTTTTATTAATTTCTAATAAACAAAGGCTATACAAATGGATTTCACCTGATGGTATGCAAAGGAATCAAAACAATTACATTTGTGGAAAGATTCGCTGGAGAAGCTCAATATCAGCAGTGAAAACCAGGCTGAGTGCTGATTGTGGGTCAGACCACCACTACTCATGCAAATTCAAGCTGAAGTTGAGAAAAATTAAGTCAAGTCCACGGGAACCAAGATTTGACCTTAAGTCTGTCCCATTCGAATTTCAAAACCATCTCAGGAACAGGTTTGAGGCCTTGAGCACCAATGAGCATAGACCAAGTGAGCTCTGGGAGGATATCAAGAAAATTGTCCATGAAGAATGCAAAAGAGCATTACAAAGGCTAAAGAAAAAGAAAAGACCAAGATGGATATTAATTGCATTAGAGTGCCAAGAAGCCAAAGCTAAAGAAGAAATAAATCAAAGAGCTGAATAGAAAATTTCAAAAGGCAGCTTGGGACAACAAAGCAAGATCTATATAATGAAATGTGCAGAGAGCTGGAGTCAGAAAATCAAAAGAGCTGGACTCACTCAGCATTTCTTAAGCTGAAGGACTTGAAAAACAAATTCAAGCCGTGGGTGGCAATACTTAGAAATAGTTTGGGTAGAATGTTGAATGATCCAGGAAGTATCAAAAGAAGATGGAAGCAGTACACAGAGTCACTGTACCAGAAGGAATTAGCTGACACAGAGGAATTTCATGAAATAATATGTGAGCAAGAGCCTATGGTGACAACGGAGTAAGTTCAAGTTGCTATGAAGGAATTGGCAAAGAACAAAGCTCCAGGAGTTGATGGCATACCAATTGATTTATTTCAACAAACAGACACTGGTCTGGATGTGCTAAGTTATGCCAGGAAATCTGCAGGACAGCCAGCTGGACAACCGACTGGAAGAGATCGATATTTGTTTCCATTCCAAAGAAAAGTGATCCAACAGAGTGTGGAAATTATCGAACAATATCATTGATATCACATGCAAGCAAGATTCTGATGAAAATTATCCAAAAACGTTTGGAACAATACGTCAACAGAGAACTGCCAGATGTGCAGGCTGGATTTAGAAGAGGTTGTGGGTACTAGGGTTATTATAGCTAATGTAAGATGGA
>NW_006400042.1:2643309-2645660 GCF_000299155.1 Elephantulus edwardii | reverse complement strand
AGGAATGTCTATCTGTGTTTCATTGACTATGCAAAGGCATTTGACTGTGTAGATCATAACAAACTGTGGCTGACTCTGAGAAGAATGGGAATCTCAGCACATTTTATCGTGCTAATGCAAAACCTATACTTGGACCAAGAGGCAGTCGTCAGAACAGAGCAGGGAGACACTGGGTGGTTCAAAATCAAGAAGGGGGTCCGTCAGGGATGTATTTTGTCTCATACCTTTTCAATCTGTATGCAGAACAGATCATCCGAGATGCTGGGCTGTATGAGTAGGAATGTGGCATCAGAATTAGTGGAAGAATCAACAACCTGCGTTATGCAGATGACACAACCCTGCTCCCTGAAACTGAGGAGGACCTGAAGCGCTTGCTGCAGAAAGTCAAGGAGTGCAGTCTTCAATATGGATTGAGCTCAACATCAAGAAAACAAAGATTCTCACCACTGGGCCAACTGGCAGCCTCAGTATGGATGGTGAAGAGATTGAGGTATTTAACAGTTTTCGTTTACTTGGTTCCACAGTCAACACTTTTGGTAACAGCAGTCAGGATATCAGGAGACAAATTACATTGGGAAAGCTGTGAGTGACCTCAAGAGTACTGAAGTGCAACAATGTCAGGCTGGAGACTAAGGTGCACCTTATCCAGGCTATATTCTTTGCAATTACGTGCTATGCATCAAAGAGTTGGACAGTGACTAGGGATATAGAAAGAGAATTGATGCCTTTGAGCTGTGGTGCTGGAGAAGATTGTTGAATATACCATGGACTGCCAGGAGAACAAACTGGTTTTCCTGGAGAGGGTGAAGCCAGAATGTTCCCTGGAGTCAAGGATTCTGAAGCTCCGTCTGACATAATTTGGACATGTTGCAAGGAGGGACCAGTCCTTGGAGAGGGACATCATGTTTGGGAGAGTGGAGGGAACGGTGCAGGAGAGGAAGACCCTCGATGAGATGGATCGATTCTGTGAGTGGAGTGATGGGAATGAATGTGTTTGAGACGGCGAGGTTGGCACAGGATAGAACAGCGTTTGGGGCTCTTGTACATAGGGTCCCTACGAGTCGCAAATGACTTGATGGCACATAACAACAACAACAACAATTTTATGGTATTATGATCTGAGAAGATGCTTTGTATTATTTCTATGTTTTTAAATTAATTGATTCTTGCCTTATGACCTAAAATGTGCCGTCTATTCTCGAGAATGTTCCATGCATATTGGAAAAGAAGGTATACGGCAGGTTTTTTTGGTGCATTAGCCTATAAATTTGTATGAGATTTTCTTAATTGTGTGGTTTATTTCTTCAGTATCTTTGTTGAGTTTCTTTCTGGTAGTTCTGTCTTTTCTTAAAAATGGTGTATTGATGTCTGCATCTACTACAGTTGTTGTTGTTAAGTGTCATCGAGTTGCAGGCGACTCATAGCGACCCTATGAAGGAGAGTCCTCGACGATTGGGTGCCTTTCATCCTCTCTCCAGGTTCATAGGGTTTCCGGAGGCAAGCTATTATGGAAATGGATGCCACTCCTCCTTCCAGTGTACTACAGTAGTATTGTCTATTTCCTTTTTCAGTTTTGTTAATGTTTGTTTTGTATATTTTGTAGGTCTTTCATTTGATGCAGAGATATTAATTATTGTTGTGTCCTCTTGTTCTATTGGCCCTTTAAGCATTATGTAGTGACCTTCCCTGTCCTTTGTGATGGTTGTTGCACTGAAATTTATTTTATCAGAGATTAATATTGCTATTCCTGCTTTTTTCTGGTTGCCATTTGCTTGGTATTTCCCCCCCCCACCCCACCCCACGCTTTTCTTTTTAGTCTTTATTTATCTTCATTTTCAGGTATGTCTCTTGTAGAAAACATATTGATGGATTTGGGGTTTTTATCCAATCTGCTATTCTTTTTCTCTTCAGTGTTGCATTCAAACCATTCACATTCAGTGTAACTACTGAGAGGCAAGGTTTTATTGCTATCATTTTGTTGAGTTCTTTTTGGTGTTGTTGGTAGTTATATTGGTCCATCCTGCTTTCTGTGGCACTTTTGTAAGAAGGACATCTCCCAGTGTTTCCTGCAATGCTGGTCTTGTTTTTACAAACTTCCTTAGATTATTTTTTTTTCCAGGACTAAGGGCCGAACTTGCTCAGCATATCTTAAGCTCAAGGAACTGAAAAACAAATTCAAACCTCGAGTTGCCATAATCAAGGATGCTTTCGGCAGAATGTTAAATGATCCCAGAAGTATTAAAAGAAGATGGAAGGAATATACTGAGTCACTGTATCGGAAGGAATTAGCAGATACAGAAGAATTTCATGAAACAACATATGAGCAAGAGCCTATGGTGATGAAAGAAGAA
>NW_006400042.1:2635433-2640829 GCF_000299155.1 Elephantulus edwardii | reverse complement strand
TGCAGTCCTTGACCCTCTGCAGTAAGTGCATGAGGTCCTCCTCAGTTTCAGCGAGCAAGGTTGTGTCATCTGCATAACGCAGATTGTTGATAGAAATCCATTGCCAGGCTGTAATTTTTTAGGGTAATATCTTGCTTTGGGCTTGTGTGGGGAGTGAGGTAGTCTGCTTCTTTCAGGACATTATTGTAGTAGAGATTTTTGTGATTGAGGTGATAGCGAGTTCCTGATCTAATGGCACTGCTCCAGAAGAAGGTTGGGCAGGCACATGAGCAGATGCATGTAGGGTGGGTGCACAAGGAGATGTACACATGGGTTGGGGGGGCAGGGGGACATGCATGCAGGTGCACACAGGAGGGCAGAGTGGAGGAGATCTGAATGGAAAACCAGGAAGCCTTGGTTTTCTCCTCGAGAACTGGGTCTGCCACTCCAGTTGAGCTCCAGCTGTCTCATTCCTTCCTGCTTAAGTTGATGGGGTCCCACAATTGATTCAGGAATCAGCCATGATCCCCTCTAAGTACTTCACTCAATTTCCCACTGTCCTGCTTGTTTCTGGTGGGTGGGTCCCACTGTAGCTCTTTGCTCCCTCTTGAAGCTCACTGCTCCCCACTGTGACTCACTGTAGCCCACTGAGGCTCCCTGTAACCCACTGATGCTTGCAGCTCCTGCGGCTCTCAAATGTCCACATTGATCCAAAGCAATGTTCTAAGAAGCACCTATATATTTGTGCTCCCTTTTTGGCTCAAGGGCTTCCAGGTCTTGGGCCTGACAGCAGTTTGTTCCCCAAAGAACCTGAGCAACCAAGGAGGAAGCCTATTGTTCCCTTCTGGAAATGGCTTCTCACCTCCACTGAGGGGCCCAGGAGGCCCAGGACCTCCCTGTTGCCTGGATTAAGGGGTCCCACGTGGTCAAGCCAGAGAGCAATTTGTTTCCCAAAGTACCTGCTTGCTCCTGATGGGTCAGTACCACAGCGGCTCGGCTGGTGGCTTCTGGCTGGGATTCAGCTGGCAGCTTCCATTGGGCCTGGGGCTTGCTATTCCTGTGGTTCCCAAACTAATTATTTTAATAAAAGTTCTGACTTAAATTCCTACTGTCTACATCATGCCATGTTGGTCTCTACACTCCACAGTCTCTGGTGGCCTATTTCTATGTAGCTTGCCTCTTCTCCACGTCCTTATGCTGACTCCTTTGCTGCCACCATCTTGGACCTCCTCCCTACTCAAAGCTTTTAACATTATATATCAAATATTCAATATTCTTTCTGAAATTAGAAGTTTAATACTATTATGATCTTATTTTTATTTTCTAAATTTTAAAAGTAGATTAATAGTTTAAATTGCTAACTTTAAACGTTATGCTGTATAATTACAATTCTTGTGTACATAGCTCATTGAATTTTTACTTAATATACCAGTAGCCAGGAAATTAAAAGACGTATTGCAATAGGAAAGGCTGCTGTTAGGGACTTCTCCAAAGTACTGAAGAGCAATGGTGTCTTTCTGGAGACTAAGGTGCATGTGATTGATACAGGCCATGGTCTTTGCAATCAATTGTTATGTATCAGAGAGTTGGACAATGACTAGGGAGGATAGAAGGAGAATTGATGCCTTTGAGCTGTGGTGCTGGAGAAGGGTATTGACGGTACCACGAATTGCTAGGAAAACAAACAGATTCATCCTGGAAACGGTCAAACTGGGCGGCTTCTTGGAGGCAAGGATTCTGAGGCTCCATCTAACATACAAGAGGGACACCATGCTTGGTAGGGTGGAGGGACAGCGCAGGAAGGGAAGGCCCTCTATGAGGTGGATTGATTCAGTGACTGGGGTAATTGGGATGGGTGTGTCAGAGACAGTGAGATTGGCACAGGACAGAGCAGAGTTTAGGGCTGTTATACATAGGGTCACTATGAGTCGCAAGCAACTCGATGGCCCATAACAACAACATGTATCCTATAAGAGACCTCTCCAGAGTACTAAAGAGCAATGATGTCAGTCTGGAAACTAATGTGCACCTGGCAAAGGCTATGGTTTTTGCAATTACTTGCTATGCATCAGAGAGCTGGAGAATGACTTGTGATAATAGAAGGAGAATTGATGCGTTTACGCTTTGATGTTGGAGAAGAGTATTGAATATACCATGGACTGCTAAGAAAACGAACATTTTCATCCTGAAGAGGGTTAAACCAGGCTACTCGTTAGAGTCAAGGATTCTGAACTTTTGTCTGACATATTTTGGACTTGTTGCAAGGAGGGACTAGTCTTTGGAGAGGATCATCATGTTTGGCAGGGTGGGGGGACAATGCAGGAGAGGAAGCCCCTTGATGAGATGGATTGATTCAGTGGCTGGAGTAATGGGGGTTAAGTGTATTAGAGACTATAATATTGGCATAGAATAGAGCAGGGTTTAGGGCTATTGTACATAGGTTCGCTATGCATTGCAGGTGACTTGATGGCACATAACAACAACCAGAAAGACATTTACAGTGCACAAAAAATTATTAGACAAAATTTTCTACACCTAATTTTTTTTATTTATTTGCATACAAATCCATATACTTTGTCCTTGTACATGTACATTGTGTTTTATACAATCTATCATTTACATTGTGTTTCACTGTAAAAAGGGCAAGAGCCATGTGGAGACAACTATATCTGATCTTTATCTACTTCACAATGGAGAACTGTCCCTATCAACGGAATCAATAACACAAAAACAATTTCCATTAAGTCAAACATTTTCTCTAAACTCCCATACTGCTTTCCACTCATCTTAACACCAATCTTACTGTTTTGCTGGGTCCAAACTCTGATGAGATAGCTCACAGACCACACAGAAACATACTGGGGAAGTGAAAAAGATTATAATCCAGGTTAGTAGCAAGATACAGAATAAAAGTCAAAATGTTATAATCCAGGTTAGTAGCAGGAAAGTCAGAATGGCTCTTGAGATGTGCTCACAGGCACCTCAGCCTTGAGCCTCATGGCTTTAGGCCAGTGTTACAAAGCTCTCAGTCCCGTTAATTTTGACCCGCACCCATCCCTAATTACATCCACTTCGTAAACAACATGCTTCTGGAAAGTCTATGAACTTTGTGAAATGACAACAGTTATAGAAAGGCTTCAGGTATTTTGTTCATAGGGTTGCTATGAGTCATGCTTGACTCGACAACAATCTACAATAACATCAATGACCCCTCGTTGTCCAACAAACTTGGACATAGGCTTTTAGCTCTGGTTCCAATGGTGTAGCATTCCCAAAGTCTCATCTCATATCAGGTCTCTGGCTGGGCCATGCCTGCTGCTGCTGTTGGCATAGCTTTAATAAGAATGGTCCTGAAAGGTACTCTACATTCTTTTGCTGCTTCTTTGTTGGAGCAGGGGAGATCTAATTTTCCTGCTGCTAGGTTGCTCAACTTAATTACAAGGCTAGCCAATCCTCTTGTGGATTTGTAGATGGCCAGTCCCCTTATGGATAGGCTAACAAGCCCCATTCCCATATTTCCACTCACCTATATGGTAAAGTCAAATGATACCTGGGAAAACATATACAAAAATAAACCCCACATCAAGACAATCATCCATATAAATTGTACTTTATTTAATTACTACTGATCTATGCCTATTTTTAGCCCATTTTTAATCTTTCCTATTCATTTACACCCACCCAATGTGCCCACTAAACTCTGCTATACTTCTGTTTTCCACATTTCCCTTTTCTTTTATCCTCTCCCCTTCCACTTTTGGATATTTATACACATCTTACTCAGTATTTATTTATCCTTAAAAGACTGAATTATTTCACTCAGCATGATACTCTCTAAACTCTCCCAAGCTATATAGTATTTTATGAAATTGTCATTCCTTAGTGCTGCATAGTATTCCATTTCGTGAATGTACTACAGTTTCTCAATCTATGCATTTAGCCTTTTTCCATTTTCTTGTTATTGTGAATAATGCGTGTATGAAAAGAGATGTACACATTTCTGTTCATGGCTCAATTTTCATTACCTTGGGGTATATTCCTAGCAGTGGAGTAGCTGCGTCATATGGGATTTCTTTGTTCATCTTTTTGAGGAAATGTCAATTGGCCTTCCAAAGTGGTTATACCATTTACAGTTCCACGAGCAGTGCATGAGAGTTCTAATCTCTCTACATCCTCTCCAGCATTTATTGCTTGTTTTCCTGTTAAACTTTGCTACTGCTACTATGGTCAGAGGGTATTATTATTGTTTGGCTTTGCATCTCTCTGTCAGTAATTTTGAGCATTTCTTAATGTGTCTGTTGGTTATCTGAATGTTTTCTTTGTGATGAGTCTTTTGCCTATTTTGTTATTAGATTAGCAGTCTTTTTCTTGTGGAGGCCCTGTAGTATTCTGTAAACCTGTTATGTGACCCTTATTTTCGATGGTATGCCAAATGTTTTTTCTAGTCAGTAGGCTTTCTTTTCACTTTATTTGGAAAAAGTTTTTATTTAATCTTTAGGAAGTCTCTGACACTGATATTATCTTCTCCTTTCTGGCTGTATCTGCCACTCCCATTATGCCATAAACGAGGTTTTCTAAGTTTGGTCCCATTTTGTCTCTTGAACTTTATGATTTTGTGCTTAATAATTCTTTAGAATTATCATCATTAAAATAATTACTAAATTAAAAAAAACATTTATCCACACTATTTTATGTCCAATCAGTTCATCCTTGGTAATCACAGTTTACTTACTCACCCTCAGTTTTATATGGCTCCCTTGCTTCCAACTTAATACTGCAGGGAGTGCTGCAATGAACATCCTTATACAAGTCCTTTTCTGGAACTGAATATGTAGAAGTTCTCAAGTCAGCCCTCTCACACAGAGAGCTAAGAAAATTCTTCTGTTTGAAGTTCTATAATCTAAAGTCCATTGTCCTGTTTGGCTCCTGGGGATGGCCCTGCAGCTGCAGAGCCAAGGATCCTCTGATAAACGGAACTATAACCCCAGGGACGCCTCAGTCTTACCTTCTCACAAGCAATGAAAAGTGCTTGCAACCCTATATGGTTTTCAAGACCTTTTGCATGCAGATCATCAAATCTAATCCATGAGATGCCTTTGGTGAGTTCAAATCACCAGGCATTGAGCTAGTGGTTAAGCACTGAACCATGCCAGAAGATCTAATGATCCATAAGCCACAAATTATTTCTATGAACAATTTTGAGGAATAATTTGTGGCATAAATGAACATGAAGTACACCTGAAAGAAACAAGATACATGAACCAAATGTAGCAGATGCAATGGACAGGAGAACCAATTGTTGTTGTTTGTTGTTATGGGCCATCAAGTCGCTTGCGACTCATAGCGACCCTATGTACAACAGCCCTAAACTCTGCTCTGTCCTGTGCCAATTGCACTGTCTCTGACACACCCATCCC
>NW_006400042.1:2629236-2633393 GCF_000299155.1 Elephantulus edwardii | reverse complement strand
ATTAAATGTTCTGGGATTCCCATTCTTCTCAGAGTCAGCCACAGTTTGTTATGATCCACACAGTCAAATGCCTTTGCATAATCAATGAAACACAGATAGAGTAGAAAACTGAAAATTATAAAATAGAACAAAATGCAAATTCTAGCATAAACTCAAATAAACAAGCAAAAAATCAACAAGGTAACAAACCTCAACAGGTGACACAAATAGAAGATTAGGCACAAATGAAGGAAGTATTAGTGAATAAGATTAGAAAAAATATCCAAAATGAAGCCTAGAGAGACAAAAAGATAATAAGCACATTAATACTTCTAGGACAAAATCTATTTGAAGACACATATTTGTAAAGCAGCATTTGACAAAAAAAAAAAAACCAAGGGGATTGCTGTTATGGAGGATTATTAAGTTCTCTAAATATAGAGCAAGAATAGAAACAGCACCAAAGAGGTGGCATCAGTAAGAGAAGAGAGAGAATGGCTCCTATTCAGTGAAAAACAGCCTGTCAGAGCCTCCTTTATTCAGATGTAAAGAACACCTGAGAGGAGTTCAGAACTTTGTCATTCCTCACACCCACCCATGGACAACAAATTTTTGAGGGATAAATGTCAGCTGATTTTTAAGATATAATTTCCCTCTTCTCAACCTCCTAACCCCGGTGTCCATATTTACCATGTTTGTTTTGTTGCCTGGGTCCTTTACTGGCCCTTGGAACTGAGTGATGTCACACAGGCTTACTGTAAATCTTGATGCTTACTCAGATTCCAACTACTCTTTGGAGAGGTTGTTGACTTGAGTGTACCTGTGAGAGTGACTTTAGAAGCCAAATTAGTTTGTCTCAATAAAACACACTAACTTGTGAGAGTTTGATACATCAAGTGACAATTGACCTTCATGTTGCACTCTGGTTAACACGACCAAGAAAAACAGGTCTGTTGGCAAGATGAAGTTCTTCTCCAAGCCTCAAAGTAAGAGTGGAATTGTCTAATTGTGTGAACCCTCATTTATGTGAGAGGAAAAGAAGCAGTACAATATTGGCAGGGGCTGAGTGTAGGATCAGAAGGGTATAGGACCAGGACTGGGGTGGTTATGAACACTAAAACTCATTTGTAATTCTATTTTTAAAGAGATGGAACTAATACATCATAGTAATTAAATATGTGATTTGTCTCTACCCTGCTACATTCCCATTCCATTGTCCATCTCTTGATTAGGAGGATGTAAGTCCAAATCTCATGTACCAACTTCAGAGAAAGATTTTTGCTTGAGGCCGTACTAAAGGTAAATCCTGGCCTCAGAGCTTCTGTTAAGTACTATGACTTACTGTTTCTGTTTACCTCGCTGACACAATGTGATAATTCCAAGGTCTGATTAGGTCTCTTCTAGATCTGATACTGTGGTGGTGGTTGTTTGATTTGAGTCTGAAGATATCCTTTACCAAAAGATGAGATTAAAGTAGCCAAAGTCCTTCTGGGAGAAAAGAGTTACCTGATCAAGGATATAAGAGAGAAATCTCAGATCCGATCTTGGGTGGGCAGTGAATGTATTGGTTATTTCTGTAAGGGAAGTGTCTTTCATCTGGTAGGTAAAATGCTTGTCTTTCAGATACTCTTCTAACAGTAAACATTCAAATAAAGAGAGATTAGGAAGATGGATTGGCCATCCACTTCTCAAATATAACTGGCTTTTGAAAACCCTATGTACACCAGAACACACATAGAGTAGACTAATAGATATGGCAACTGAAGTTGAGCCCTCAAATTTAGAAACACAAAGGAGGAGAAACAGTTGTAAGAAGAAATTAAAAATTGGTATGTGGAATGTGAGAAGTCCGAATGTAAGAAAACTGGACATTTTAAAGAAAGAAATGGAACACATAACTATTGACATAATAGATATTAGAGATATGAGATAGATTGACAAGAGACACTTTTAATCCCATGATCATATGATCTATTATGTTGGAGATGAAAAGGTGAGGGAAAATGGCGCCACTTTCATAGTTAAAAAGGCCATTTCTGGAACCGTCACAAAATACAATACAGAGCCAAAGAGGAAGAAATAGGTTATTTCTATCAATTGTTGCAGTCAGAAATTGATCAAACATGTAGCCAAGATGTTGTTGTTGTTGTTATGTGCCGTCGAGTCGTTTGCGACTCATAGCGACCCTATGTACAACAGCCCTAAACCGTGCTCTATCCTGTGCCAATCGCATTGCCTCTGACACACCCATCCCGATTACCCCAGTCACTGAATCAATCCGCCTCATAGAGGGTCTTGCCCTCCTGCGCTGTCCCTCCACTCTACCCAGCATGATGTCCCTCTCCAAAGACCTGTCTCTCCTTGCAACATGTCCAAAGTATGTCAGACGAAGCCCCAGAATCTTTGCCTCCAAGGAGTAGCCTGGTTTAACCCTCTCTATGATGAATCTGTTTGTTTTCTTGGCAGACCATGGTACAGTCAATACTCTTCTCCAGCACCCCAGCTCAAAGGCGTCAATTCTCCTTCTGTCCTCCCTAGTCATTGTTCAGCTCTCTGATGCATAACAAGTGATTGCAAATCCCATAGCCTGTATCAGTCAATAAATCTGGAGTAGCTAAGATGCATTAATAATAACAGGTGACTGGAACGCAAAAGGTGTGAATAAGGAAGAAGGATCAGAAGTCGGAAAATATGACTTGGTGATAGAAATGAGGCTGATGATACAATAATATAATTCTGCGCAATCAATGATTTATTCATAGCAAATACCTTTTCTAAGAAATATAAACACAGGTTATACACATGAATTTCACCTGATGGGATGCACAGGAATCAGATTGATTACATCTGTGGAAGGAACCACTGAAGAAGCTCAATATCAGGAATAAAAATGAGCCAGATTTTCATTGTGGAACAGACCATTAACTGCTCATATGCAAGTTCAAATTAAAACTAAAGAAGGTTCAATCATATTATCTACAGGAATCAAAACTTGACCTTCAGTCTATCTCCCATGAATTTAAAAACCAATTTAGGAATAGGATTGAGCCCTTGAGAACTAATGAATGAAGATAAGTTAAACTATAGGAAGATAGCAAGAATATCATTCATGAAGAATGCAAAAAGTCATTAAAAGAAGGAAAAAGAAGAAAATACCAAAAAGGATATCAGAAGAGACTGAATGTTGTACTAGAGTGCCAAGAAGAAACGAAAGGGAAGAAATCAAGGTGTTAAGGATATGAATAGAAAATTTCAAAGAGCTGCTCAGGAAGACAATACAAAATATTATAATGAAATGTAAGGGAACTAGAGTCAAAAACTCAAAAGAGCTGAACTCACTCAGCATTTTTAAAAAATTTATTATTAACTTCAATGAAAATTTACAGAGACTTCAGATTTCCATTCATTCATTGTTGCACTCTCCCCTCCCAACCCTCCTCCCTAGTACACTAGCCTCTTGGAAAAGTAAAAGAAAAATTCTTTCATTGTTTTACAATCCTTCCCCGCGGTCCACTCCACTATGCAGCCTTCGCTCTGGACTCCTGTCATGACAAAAATGCCTAATCACATATCCCTTTTAAACCATTATCTCCCTCATCTGTTTCATTGAACCCATCTTTCTTAGTCTCCCCCCAACCCCAAGGTCAGTCCTGTTTTACAACAGTGCAGTATTTGTCCTTTTCTGACTGAGATACTTAACTCAGCATGCTGTCCTCCAGGGTCACTCATTTAGAAGAATATTGCATGAGTTCCTTGTTTTTCAAGGCAGTGTAGTATTCCATATAACACAGCTTCTCTATCCATTCGATTGTTAATGGGCACTTAGGTTGTTTCCAACTCCTTGCTATTGTGAACAAAGCCGCAATAAACATGGGTGTGCATATATCTGCTTGGATATCAGTTACGGTCTATTTGGGGTATATTCACAGCAGTGGAATTGCTGGGTCAAATGGTATTTCTATTTGCAACTTTTTTTAATTAAATTTTATTAATTTTAATGAACATTTACAGATATTTTGGGTTTCCATTCAGTCATTGTTGCACTATTTTCTCTACCCTCCCCCCAGTTTATTCCTCTTTTATTTTCCCCTTGAAAGTCTGTTTTAATTGTCCCATTGCTACAGTGCTTGTCAAAGCCATTTCTGATTAATCTCCTTTGTCAGTGTGTCCTTTGTCAT
>NW_006400042.1:2623194-2627181 GCF_000299155.1 Elephantulus edwardii | reverse complement strand
CATCTCCTTGGATGTCAGTTATGGTCTCTTAGGGGTATATTCCCAGTAGTGGAATTGCTGGGTCAAATGGTATCTCTATTTGCAAATTTTTGAGACAGCGCCATACCACCTTCCACAGTGGCTGCACCATTTTACACTCCCACCAACAGTGAATAAGGGTTCCAGTTTCTCCACAACCTTACAAGCATTTGTTGCTTGCTGTTCTGTTAAATTTTGCTATTCTGACTAGGGTGAGATGATAGCTCATAGTTGTTTTAATTTGCATCTCTCTTAGAACTAGGGATTTTGAACATTTGTTCACGTGCTTGTTAGCTATCTGAATGTCTTCTTTGGTGAAGTGTCTGTCTGTTCATATCCTGTGCCCATTTTTCTATTTGATTATTTACCTTTATCTTGTTCTGGTTGGAAGGAGGAGTGGTATCCACTTCCATAATAGCTTGCCTCCAGAAACCCTATGAACCTGGAGAGAGGATGAAAGGCACCCAAGCGTTGAGGACTCTCCTTCATAGGGTCGCTATGAGTCGCCTGCGACTTGACAGCACTTAACAACAACAACAACACAATCTTGTTGTGGTGCTCAAGTATTTTATAAATTCTGGATATAAGTTCCTTATCTGACATGTCATTACTAAATACTTTTTCCCAGTTTGTGGCTTCCCTTTTTACCCTGTGGGACAAGTTTTTGGATGTGCATAGGGATTTGATTCTTAGAAGGTCCCATTCATGTATTTTATCTTCTCCTGGTTGTATATCACTCAACATTTCTTAATCTGAAAGAACTGAAGAGTAAATTCAAACCATGAGTTGCAATGCTTAAGGATGCTATGGGCAGAATATTGAATGATTCAGGAAGCATTAAAAGAAGATGGAAGGAGGTCCCATGCATCAGCTTTATCCTCTTTAGATTGTGCATTTCTGGTTGTATTAGGAAGTCTCTTTATACCTTGGACTAGTGCTTCTAAGCTTAATTCCAGTTTGTCTCTTATGAATGTTACAGTTTCGGGCTTTACTCCCAAGTCTGTGCACATCAAAACCTTTTTCGAACAGGGTGAAAAGTAAACTTACAGACTGGGAGCAAAGATTTGGTAATACCATCTCAGGCAAGAGTCTATAACAAAAGTTTACAGAATACTCCTTGGTCTCCACAAGAAAAAGACTGATAACCAAATTACAAAATGGGCAAAAGACTTGGAGAGAATTTTCACAGAAGAAGATATTTGAATGGCAAACAGACACATGAAGAAATGCTCCAAATCACTGGCAATAAGAAAGATGCAAATCAAAACCACAATGAAGTACCATCTCACTCCCATAAGAGTGGCAAAGTTTAACAGGGCAGCAAGTAATAGATGTTGGAAAGAATGTGGTGAGAAACGAATCCTTATACATTGTTGGTGGGAATGTAAAATGGTGCAACCATTCTGGAAGGCAGTTTGACACTTCCTCATAAAGATGAACATAGAAATTCCATATGACCCAGCTATTCCACTATTTGGAATATACCCTGTGAATGTGAGAACTGAGGCACAAACTTAGATTTGTACACCAATGTTCATAGCAGCATTATTCACCATTGCAAGAACATGGAAACAGCCCTAATGTCAACCACAAGTGAATGGATTGAGAAATTATGGTACATTCACACAGTGGAATACTATGCAGCACACAGGCGCTATACGTTTGTAAATTATTACCTATCTTAGGAGGGACTGGAGAGCATTACGCTGAGTGAACTAACTCAGTCCCACAAGGATAAATATCGTATAAGACCATTATTGTAGAATGAGTATAAGGATCCAAGAAGGGTGGGAGAGGCTAGAAGCAGATGTGGATGTATGGGGGAAGGGGGGATTAATCATTGGATTGTACACTTTGATGGGTGGGGGTGAGGAAAATGGAAAGAATTTGTTCAAATTTGTATTAGAATTTTGTAAATAAACCAGTGGAAAAATTTTTTAAAAAGAAGATGGAAGGAGTATACAGAGTCATTGTAACAAAAAGAATTTGCTGATATAGAAGAATTTCAAGAAACAACTTATGATCAAGAGGCAATGGTGATGAAGGAGGAAGTTCAGGCTGCTCTGAAGGACTTGACGGGGGGGGAAAAACCCAAAACAAGAAAACAACCCAGAAATTGGTGGAATACCAATTGACATGTTTCAGCAAACAGACAGTGCCCTGCATGTGCTCACCAAGATGTGCCAAGAAATATAGAGGACAACTACTTGACCAACTGACTGGAAGAGATACATTTTATTCCCATTCCAAAAAAAAAGTGACCTGACAGAGAGTAGAAATTATAAAACAATATCACTCTTTTCACACACTAGCAAAATCTTATTGAAGATTATTCAGAAAAGCCTTGAACAGTACATTGACAGAGAACTAACAGAAATAAAGGCTGGGTTTAGAAGATGTCATGGCATTCAGGATATTATTGCCAATATCAGATGGATCTTGGCAGAAAGTGGAGAGTACCAGAAGGGTGTCTATCTGTGTTTCATTGACTATGCAAAGGCATTTGACTGTGTAGATCACAAATTGTGGCTAACCTTAAGGAAAATGGGGCTCTCAAAGCACTTGATCATGCTTATGCTAAAGCTATACTTGGACCAAGAAGCAGTCCTCAGAACAGAGCAAGAAAACACTGTATGGTTCAAAATCAGGAAAGGAATGTGTCAAGGATGCATCCTGTCCCCATCTTTTAATCTGCATGCAGAACAGATCATTCAGAAGACAGGGATTTGTGAGAACTGTAGCATCAAGATTGGAGGAAGACTCATTAACGACCTATGGTATGCAGATGACACAATCTTGCTTGCTGAAACTGAAGAAGACCTGAAGCTCTTGGGACAAAAGGTCAAGGACTGTAGTCTTCAATATGGATTGAAGTTTAACATTAAGAAGACAAAGATTCTCACCACTGGGCCAATTGGCAGCACTGGAGAAGAGATTGGGACTGTTAGCAATTACAGCTTCCTCAGCTCCACAATTAACACTCTTAATACCAGCAGTCAGGAAATCAAAAGACTAATTGCACTGGGAAAATCTGTTGTCATGACCTCTCCAGAGTCCTGAAGGGCAACAATGTCAGTCTAGATACAAAGGTGGGCCTAATCCAGGCCATAGTATTCACAATTACTTGCTATTCTTCAGAGTTGGACAATTAGTAAGGATGACAGAAGAATCAGAAGAATAGATGACTTAAAAGTTATAGTGCTGGAGGAGACTCTTGAACATACCATGGACTGCCAAGAAAACAAACAGTTCTGTCTTGGACAGGGTGACACCACATCTCTCGTTGGAGGGTAGGATTTTGAAGCTGCACCTCACTTACTTTGATCATGTGGCCAGAAGAGCTCAATCCTTGGAGAATGACGTCATGCTCAGAAGGGTGGATGGACATCACGAGAGAGAGACACCAGATGAGATGGATTGCTACAGTAACTGGGACAATGAGGGTTGTTGGTACATCAGAATTAGTGAGACTGCCTCAGGACAGAGAAGAGTTCAGAGCTGCTATACAAAGGGTCGCTATACATTACAGGAGACTCAGTGGCACATAACAACAACATACTATGACAGGCTTAGAAGCATGAGTTGCATGCATCCCCTTCTTAAATAACATGTCTCCGGAAACTCTATGAATTTTGATAAATGTCAATAGTTGTAGAGGGGCTTTGCAGTTTTGATCATAGGGTCACTATGAGTTATGCTCAACTCAAAGCCAATCAACAACAACAAGATTTTGTTAAGGATTTTTGCAATTATGTTCATGAGAGAGATTTGTCTGTAGTTTTCTTTTTTGGTAATATCTTTGCCTAGTTTTGACATTAGGGTTATGCTTGCTTCATAGAATGACTGGGAGTGTTCCTTCTTTTTCTATGTTGTTGTTGTTGTTGTTATGTGCCTTCGAGTCGCCTGCGACTCATAGCGACCCTATGTACAACAGCCCTAAACTCCGCTCTGTCCTGTGCCAATCGCACT
>NW_006400042.1:2610829-2618058 GCF_000299155.1 Elephantulus edwardii | reverse complement strand
AATTTATTCCCAAGTATTTAATCTTGTGATTAGCTATTGTGAAAGGTATTGTTTCTCTTAGTTCTGGCTCTGTATTCTTTTTGTCGCTGTAGAGAAATCCAACTGATTTTTGTCTGTTGATCTTGTATCCTGCTACTTTGCTGAATTGGTCAACTACTTCCAATAGTCTTCTTGCTGAGTCTTTAGGGTTTTCTAAGTATATTATCATGTCATCAGCATAGAGGGATAATTTTACCTCCTCGTTGCTTGAGTCTTTTGAAAAACCAGCTTCTGGTCTTATTGATGGTTTCAGTTGTTTTTATGATTTCTATCTCATTGATTGCAGCTCTTATCCTTATGATTTCCTTTCTTCTAGAGGCTATTGGGTTAGATTGTTGTTCTTTTTCTATTTGATGAAGGTGTTGAGTTACATCATTAATTTTGCCTCTATTTGTTATGTGTTTGCCTATTGCTATGAACTGCCTCCTGAGGACTGCCTTAGCTGCATACCAGAGGTTCTGTTACATTGTATTTTCATTATCATTTGTTTCAAGGAACTTTTAAAAATTTTATTCTTTATTTCTTCTATAACCCAATCACGTTCTAGTAGCATGTTATTTAGCTTTCACATTGATGGCTCTATAAACTTTATCCTCTTGTGGTTAATTTCTAGTTTTTTGGCTTTGTGGCCTGAGAAGATATTTTGCATGATTTCAATGTTTTTTAATTTGTTGAGGCTTGCTTTGTGTTCTAATATGTGATCACTTCTGGAGAATGTACCACGTGCACTTGAGGAAAAGGTGAATTGAGTTTCAGTTCAGTGCTCTGAATATGTCCACAAGATTAAGTTGGCTGGCTGTGTAATTTAAGTATTCTGCATCTTTGCTATGTTTCTTTTGAGTTGACAATCCTTTGGTGACAGTGATCTGTTAAAGTCTCCTGCCATGATTCAGTTCTGTTAAGAGTCATTTTATGTATTTAACAGGTTTATCGTTTGGTGCATAGATGTTGACCAATGTTATGTCCTCTTGATCTACTGTACCTTTAAGTATTGTATAGTGCCCTTCCTTATCTTTTATGGTGATTTTGATTCTGAAGTCTGTTTTATCAGAGATTAGTATTGCCACTCCTACTTTTTTTATTTTTCCCCCATTTCTGCTTATTTTGTGGATACCATTTGCTTGGTAAGTTTTTTTCCAGACTTTGATTTTTAGTTTATCTTTGTTTATTAGATGTGTCTCTTGTAGAAAACATACTGATGGACTTTGCTTTTTAATCTATTCTGCTACTCTTTTTCTCTTGACTGGTGCTTTGAGTTTATTCACATTAAGTGTGATTATTGACATGCCACGTTTTATCATTGCCATTTTGTTGTGTTTCTTTGTTGTTTCTTATTACTATGGTCCATCTACTTTAATGTCTCCGTGTAGGACTTCCCTTAAAATTTCTTGTCGATTTTGTCTTGTTTCCACAAATTCCTTGAGTTCTTTCTTTTCTGAAGAGAATGTGATTTCTCCTTCATAATTGATAGAGAGCTTTGCACGGTATAGAATCCTCAGTTGGCAAATATTTTGTTTAAACTCTCTATATATGCCATTCCATTGTCTTCTTGCTCTCACAGTTTCTGCTGAAAAAAAAAATCAGTACTCTTAATTGCTTTTTCTTTGTAGGTTGAGTCTTTGTTTTTCTTGTGCTGCTTTCAGTAGTCTATCTTTCTCTTTTATTTTGGAGAATTTGACTATAACATGCCTTGAAGTGTTGGGTTTATTGATTTGGGGAGGGGTGGCTAATCTATTTGGTGTTTGCTGAGCTTCCTGAATGCGGATTTCCTCATTCTTCATAATGCCTGGGAAGTTTCCTTCTCGTACCTCTTCCATAATTTTCTCAGTGATTTCTCTATCCCTTTCATATTCTGGAATTCCAGTCATATGGATGTTATTACATTGGATGTTATGCTACATGATTCTAATGTTTTCTTCATGTCTCAGTTCTTATTTTTCTTCTGTTTCCATTAAGGTTTCTTTTAGCTCACTGAAAATCTGCTCTCTCTTCTGTTCTACTTTTTTGTCCTTCCAGTGTGTTGGACACTTCTGTCTTTCTAGATTGCATTTTCATGCCTTTCTGTTATTCTGTTGGCAGTGCCCTCTCTGTCTTGTGATGAATTTTTAAGTTTTTGTACCTCTTTATGTATAGTTTTAATTCTTTCTTCAATTTTTTTTGCATTTTCTTTCATATTTGTGCAAGTTCTTACTGATGAATATATTTCCTCTGCTCTGTGTCTCTGGAGCATGTACTTTCTTGTTGGTTTCCATTGTTTCTTTCATCATTTGCACTTTCTTCTGTAGCTGTTCATAGGACTTTTTATCAATATACTTTTTCTAGTTCTCTACCTCTACGTTATCCTCTTTATTTGTGGCTTTCATTGTTTCGCCCATAATTTGTACTTTCATTTGTAGCTGTTCAAAGGTCTCCATATCAACACATATCATCTGCTTCTTGACTTTGGGGTATTCATGAGGTCTCTCTCTGATATTCTCTGCTTTTTGTGGAGAAGGCTTAATTTGTTTTTTCACAGTGTTTGAAGTTGCCTATTGCTTTCTTGGAATTATATGAGGCTTTTCTTAAGGAGTATTAGGTCATTTATACTGTGTCTGTGGAAGTTGTTGGCAGTTCTTGCCTTTATAATGTTATTAATTAGTTGCCATGTTAAAATGTGTTGAGCTATTGACTAAGACCTTTTGGGGAAAATTTACCTTTCCTAAAGTCCTTGAAGTTCTGTCTGTTCTGCACTGCGGCCCTATAAGACTCTTGCCTTGAAGCAGTCCCCTGTTCTATAGGCCTACTTCATATGTGAAGTGTCTGAGTAATGTGAGACCAGGTGCTCTACACAAGCAGTTTCTCATGAACTTTTTCTCCTGGAGCTTAATATCTTCCTTTGTCTCTGTAGTGGCACAAGATTTGAGATCAAGGCTGCCAGCTCAAGTAACTTGTGTGCAGGGTGTCTCAAGTCAGTCCTTTCTCACTTTCATAGAGAGCTGCAAAACTTTTCCCCTCAGCTTGAAGTTCTGTATACTAAAGTCTCTTATACTGCTTGGCTCCTGGGATGGCCCCACAGCTGCAGAGGCAAGGCCCCCCAGATAGAGGGACCTATAAATCCACTGATGCCTCAGTCCTGTCTCTCCACAAGCAATGGAGAGTGCTCACTCTTGGCACACAGCCTCTCCTCCCCTCACCTTTCACCCCTGCAGTTTAGTGTCCTTTGTCTCTGGTGTTGGGGGAGATCAAGACTGCCCACTTGGGATGCTTGTACGCAGAGGCTCACAGGTCAGCCCTCTGTCACAGAGAGCTAAGAAAATTATTTTGTTTGCTTGAATTTCTGTATACTACCATCTCTTGTCCTGCTTGGTGCCTGGGATGGGTCCACACCTCCAGAGACAAAGACTCCCAGATTTTTCTTTTGTTAAGTTTGCCTGTGGTTTGTCAATTTTATCTACCCTTTCAAAAAAACAGCTCATGGTCTTATTGATGGTTTCAATTCTTGCTCTTGTCCTTATATTTTCTTCTATAGAGGCTGTAGGATTAGATTATTATTTTTCTAGTTGATGCAGATGTTGAGTTGATTTTTCTTCCTTGTTCCTTTTTTATGTGTGTGCCTATTGCTATGAACTGCTCCATGAGGGCTGCCTTAGTTGCATCCCAGAGGTTTTGGTATGTTGCATTTTCATTTTAATTTGTTTCAAGAATCTTTTTATATTTCATTCATAACCCAACCATGTTCTAGCAGAGAGTTACTTAGTTTACACATGGGTAAGCTTTACTCTCTTGTGGTTAATTTCTAGTTTTATGGCATTCTGATCTGAGAAGATACTTTGTATTATTTCAATATTTTTTTTATTTGTTGAGGCTTGCTTTACATCCTAATAGATTGTCTATTCTGGAGACTAAACCATGTAGTTTTGAGAAGAAAGTGAATTGAGTTTTAGTTGGGTGCAGTACACTGAATACATCCACAAGGTTGAGTTGGCTGATTGTAGATCTTCTGCATCTTTGTTGAGTTTTAGGCTGGCCTATTCTTTTGTGATAGCAGGTTGTTGAAGTCTCCTGTCATGATTGTGGTGCTGTCTATTTCTTTCTTCAATTATGTTAACTGTTGTTTCATGTGTCTTGCAGGTCTATCATTTGGTGCATAAATATTGACCAAGTTTAGGTCCTCTTGACCTTATTGTGCCTTTAATCAGTATGTAATGTCCTTCCTTATTTTTCTTTTAATGGTGATTTTTCACTCTGAAATCTATTTTATCAGAGATTAGTATTCCCACTCCTGCTTTTTTGTGGTTGCCATTTGCTTGGTATATATATATATTACCCCCCTAGCCTTGATTTTGAGTCTGTCTTTCTCTTCTTTTTTGAGATGTCTCTTGAAGGTAATATATTGATGGGCTTTGGTTTTTTATCCATTCTGCTACACTTTTTCTCTTGATTGGCACATTTAGTCCATTTACATTCAGTGTAATTATTGTCAGATCAGATTTTACTCTTTCCATTTTGCCATGTTTCTTTTTCTGTTGTTTCTGGTTACTGTGGTCCATCTGTTTCCATTTGGCATCTCCATGTGAAGGACTTCACGTAAAATTTTTTGTACTTTTCATCTAGTTTTTACAAGTTTCTTAAGTTCCTTCTTTTCTGCGAAGGATCTAATTTCTCCTTCATATTTGTTGGAGAACTTTGCTGAGTATAAGATCCTTGGCTGGCAATTGCCTTTTCACTTTCTGTATATGCCACCCCATTTTCTTATAGCTCACGTGGTTTCTGGTGAGAAATCAGAACTTAATCTGATTGTTTATATTTTGTGTGTGACTTTTTCTAACACTTAGAATTCTTGTCTTTTAATCTGAGAATTTCACTACGATATGTCTTGATGTTTTTCTGTTTGGGGCTAGTCTATTTGGTGTTTCCTGTGCTTCTTGAGTGTGAATCTTTCCATTCTTCAAAATACCTGGGAGGTTTTCTTCTAGTACTTCTTCCACAATTTTCTCAGTGACTTCCCTGTTACTTTCAGATTCTGGAATTCCAATCATATGTTTGTTGTTCCTTTTGATGTCATCCCACCTGATTCTAATGTTTTCTTCATTTTTCTTTCCCACCTGATTCTAATGTTTTCTTCATTTTTCTTTACATCCTATCTCTGATTTTTCTTCTGGTATGTTTCCAGTGAGGCTCTTGTCTTCCAGCTCACTGACTCTCTGTTCAGTCTCTTCAGTTCTATTTTTTTGTCCTCCCAGCATATTGGACACTTTTGCCATTTAGGCCTTAATATTCAGGATTGCATTTTCATGTCTCTCTGTTATTTCCAGTACTGTGTTTGCTGTACCCTCTCTATTTTGTGATGATTTTTTTTTAAGTTCTTGTACTTATTTATCTATACTATCTATTAGGGAAGGGTTCAGAGCTGCTGTATCTCTATGCATCGCAGGTGACTCAACCAATAACCTACTATGATAGGTTTGCAAGCAGGAGTGGCACCCACTTCCTAAACAACATGCCTCTGGAAACTCTATGAACTTTGATAAACATTGATAAGTTGTAGAGAGGCTTCAGGCTTTTTGTTCATAGGGTCGCTCAACTCGAAGTCAATCAACAACAACTCGAAGTCAATCAACAACAACCGCATATACAAATTTAGCAGAAAGTATTGGGAGTGCATAGTATGGGTAGGCTCAATGCCCCGAGTGACAGAGTTCGCATCACTATGAGCGTAGACAGTCTTTGGCCCAGACTACAGCAAAAGTAGTTTTGGAAAGACCCTGCTCCTTAAACTTAGGATTTTCTCTTCTCTAAAACCTCATGTCCACTTTCCTAACAAGCTTTAAGTTAATTTTATGATAGATTTCATTTTAATCTCATTTTCAGCTGTGATGAACTATATATCATAAAAATACATAAATTTAACAAATTCTGTATCCACAATTCAATCATATTGCTTACATTTTAAAGTTATGTAACCAACCTTGCTATCTTTTCTCAAATCTTCTACATAGTTTTCTACTTGGTAAAGGACTCCTGGCAGTGCTATGATTAAGTACTCAGCTATAATCAAAAGAAAGCTTGCCTCGTGAAACCAGTCCTGTAGCTCTTTGAGGTAAAGGTGTGACAATTTGGTCAAATAAAAATCATAGCCAGAAAACATTCTAGGTTGTCAAATGGGCTTGCTATGAATTAAAAAAATAAAAAGACTCATTATTTCCTACAACATTTTTTATACCAAAGATTCCAGTATTTATTTGTATTTTATTTCCTTTGAATTTGTACATGTGTTGTTTTTGTGTACACAGTTTGCTGCTGTAGACAAACATTTTGTTATAAACTATTGTATCATTTTAGATACGATTTTGTAAGTCAAATTGTAGGGGATATATTTCCCAGTACTACCAGTCTGTGATGCTCATGTTTGCATTTTTAGAGAAAGAAGTGATCTTGATATATTTGTCTGGTATCCAGGTATGCAATTATATCCTCATTAAAAAGACTATTTTATCTAATAAACCTAGATAAAACTTCATGTTGTAGCTTATTTACTGAACTTCTAAAATATTTGTTTTATGTGTTGTCAAGTATGACTCATAGTGACTCTGTGTACAACAGATACGAAACCTGTTCTATCCCGTCGTACAAAAATTATTCTCTAATTCGAAATTTATCAGCATGTGATGAATATATCCCCATTTATCTCAGACCGAATACGTTTTTGGATCATTTTTGTACCCAAATGTTGTTGTGTACTGTCAAGTTGTAATAAACCGATTGCTGACACTCAGGCTGGTTTTCTGAGGCATTTAATTGCATGGAAAGAGACTGTCCATCCTTCTCCTGTAGGACAGTTGATGGACTTGAACCATGTGCTTTTGGAATTGCAGCACAACGTCTTGCTATGAGGGCACTAGAGCTCCCATTTTTTTTTACACTTTTTACTTTTGAACCCTAATAGGTAACTAGTATTTTGAAACGCTTACCATTATGATACACAAATCTGCCTCTGGCAATTACATACTTTCACCTGGCTTCTTTTACTCTGAAATAAAATTGGCATGGCTACAAGGCTGCTCATCTTCTCCTGACAACCAGTATCTACAGGTTCAATGAAACTTAGTCTTGATTCTCCACTCTTGGGATTTATTCTTTTTTTTTTTAAGGAGTTAATTATTTTTTTTTTAATTCCATTCATTCACTGTTGCACCCTTCTCCCCACACAA
>NW_006400042.1:2610168-2610729 GCF_000299155.1 Elephantulus edwardii | reverse complement strand
TCTTCTATCTCCTCTTCCTTGGTTCTGGTTGTTGGTGCATATATTTGAATGATAGTGGTATTCACTGGACTTCCTTGTATGCGTATAGATATTATGCGTATAGATATCTTTTTCTATACTTTGAAATAAGTAGAACTGGTGCTAAATCTTCTCCGAATGTTTGATAGAATTCAGCTGTGAAGCCATCTGGTCCAGGATTACTTTTTTTGTGGGGGAGTCTTTTGTTATCTGCTCAATTTCTTCTTTTGTGATTGGTCTGTTCAAGTGTTCTACCTCTGATCATATAAATATGGATAGAGAATGAGTTTCAAGGAATTTTTCCATTTCCTCAAAGTTTTCAAATTTATTTGAGTATAGCTTTTTATAATATTTTGATATAGATATGATTTCCTTTGGTTCTGTTGTGGTGTAACCTCTATTATTTCCTAATCAAGTTATTTGTGTCTTCTCCTTTTTTTTTCTTTTTTGTAAGTTGGCCAATGATTTGTCAATTTTATTGAGTCTTTTTTTAAAATTATTATTAAATTTTATTAGTTTTAATGAACATTTACAGGGATTTTG